>NW_025937483.1:0-52505 GCF_000764305.2 Hyalella azteca | reverse complement strand
CTAAATGAAGATGCGCCCCACGTTTTTCGTTTTAGATGTAAAATATTTTAACTGAAATACAAAAGACCAAGAGAATGAAATCAAACGGAGATCAGTAGCTGCCGAAAAATTATTTTCTACTTTTTAGTCCACATGAAAAACGTGGTCTTTAAAAATTTTTTTTATACATGTTATCTACTTTTTAGTCCACATGAAAAACGTGGTCTTTAAAAATTTTTTTTATACATGTTATTATATACATCATTGCTGTGTCAAGTAATTGCACAATTTTGTACGGAGTACTTTTGGGAATTCAAGATCATGTCTGGGGACTTTTTAACACTATCAATGCTTGTATAAAAATACTATTGTAATGAAAAAGGACTTACTTGCTTAGATAAACATTCGATAATTAATGTTATTAGTGTCTCTTTCTAACCTAAAATACCTTGCTTAATTGTATATTTTATGTCATCTTTATCACTTAACTAGTATTCTGTTATAGTATTATAAGAATTGTTCCCGCAATTTTTTTTAAATATCACCTATAAGACTACAGTGCAGTTGTTTATTACAGAGCGTGCGGGCTACTCCCTGGACGAGGTCTTCATGTACGCTCGCTCGGCGGTGGCACAGCAGCGGCAACTGGCGCTCAATGTCCTGACTGCCATCCTCACTAGACTCGCCAGGGGAGGCTACTACTGCTGCTTCCAGGCGCCCCTGATGCAGACGCTGGTCATGATTTATTGTTGGATTATTTACGTAGCTTGGTTCTTGTATTAACTGGCGCTCAATATCCTGACTGCCATCCTCAGTAGACTCGCCAGGGGAGGCTACTACTGCTGCTTCCAGGCGCCCCTGCTACAAACGCTGGTCATGATTTGTTGTTTGATTATTTACGTAGCTTGGTTCTTGTATTAACTGGCGCTCAANGATTATTTACGTAGCTTGGTCCTTATATTAACTGGCGCTCAATGTCCTGACTGCCATCCTCACTAGACTCGCCAGGGGAGGCTACTACTGCTGCTTCCAGGCGCCCCTGCTGCAAACGCTGGTCATGATTTGTTGTTGGATTATTTACGTAGCTTGGTTCTTGTATTCTTGTGCTGTAAGCCGTAATGCCTGCAAAATACTGCAAATTGGTTCAATGCTCGAGCAAAAATTGAAAACAAAAATTGGCGTGTTTTATCCCACGTTTCTTTTCACTGCTTGAACAAAAAGCAAGAATTGATGAAAATTTCATCCTCTGAAATAAACTGAAAAATATGAAATAAAATAAACTGAAACTCTGAAACAAACTGAAACATCCGAACATCTGTTTTGTCCCAAGCTCTTGGCTCCCGACAGAGCAAGATTAACAAATGCACAAGTTGTATGTAAATGACCAAAGTCTTCATTCCACTGCTCGCAGATATCTTAAATACATATAAATCTCCTAAAATTTTCCCTTCTGTAAATGCAAATATATAAATGGAGACCGCAAATTAAATCTTTTCAGTGTCAATATTTGCGTGATGCCTGGCGAAGTGCCACAATTTTTTTCATCTATGCGTCAATATTGACGTATATTGTGTTAGTTATATTCTTTGCAATTTAGAAAATTTCTTTTACCTTCCCCTAATAACATTTTCGCCTCACCATATTCCCTACCTGCCATCTCTTCATGGACAAGCACCTAGCGCAACATTCAGCTTCTCCTGCACTATGCACTACTTTTTTCTCATGGCCTTCTCATTAATGAAACAGTACGCAATCACAGGTCTTCCACAAATACAGAAAGCTTGTATACCAGAACCACAATCGCAGCAATCTCGTCTACGTTTGTACACCCATTAATCACCCACTCACCAGAGCTCTGACCATACATGTAATTATCACATATACATCGACCGAATGTATACCTACGTCATCCAGTGCATACCTGATCAAGTCATTAATTAGAAATTACAGCTCTGACGAAGTCTCGTGACCAAGAAAGAACCCATATTAACTGCACTCTTGACTTCACTAGTCCTCTAAGCTCTGATGACTATTATTAAACTATCTTAATGTTGTATTTAAATAGTAAGCATTAATGTGGTCATAAAATAGTAATTATCGTTGAATTCCTTGCTTGATTGTTGCATGCGTGTGCAGCTGGACTCTGATGACTATTATTAAACTATCTTAATGTTGTGTTAAAATAGTAATTATCATTTATTCCCTTGCTTGATTGTTATGTGCGTGTGCAGCTGAACTCTGATGAATATTATTAAACAAACTTGATGTTGTATTTAAATAGTAATTATCATTTATTCCCTTGCTTGACTGTTGCGTGCGTGTACAGCTGGACTCTGATGACTATTATTAAACAAACTTGATGTTGTGTTTAAATAGTAATTATCATTTATTCCCTTGCTTGATTGTTGAGTTTGCAGCTGAACTCTGATGACTATTATTAAACTAACTTGATGTTGTATTTAAATTGTAATTATAGTTAAGTTCCTTGCCTGACTGTTGCGTGCGTGTGTAGCTGGACTCTGGCGTGGTGCTGCTGCTGCGCTTCGCCCTGGACGACGCGGTGGCCGCCGTGCGGCACTCGGGGGTCGCCGCCCTGGCCGCCCTCCTCGCCAGCGACGCCCTCGAGACGCCCTTGGCCGCCCTCACGCCCTGGAGCGGCGCCCTCAGACCGGCCGTCGCCAGCGCCATGCATGCCAAGCAGGAGGTCAGCCGTAGTCTATGTATAGGTATGAGGTCAGCTGCAGCGTCTGTATAGGTATGAGGTCAGCTGCAGCGTCTGTATAGGTATGAGGTCAGCTGCAGTGTCTGTATAGGTATGAGGTCAGCTGCAGCGTCTGTATAGGTATGAGGTCAGCTGTGGGTAAGATATTGTGATGGACCGAACTCCGTAATGAACGTAGCCATTGTTATAACTACTACCTTTTGAAATTTACTTATTATACCAACAAGCCCAGTTGTGATAAACTTCACAAATGGCTTTAGGAACACTTCAGGATGCTCGTGATGTCAAATGTGAATCAAGACGATATTCATGTTTGGTATTTTTACGTGTTGGAATAAACCTGGATGCGAATTTTAAATGATGCCTTATTTCGAACATAGGGAAATTTTGAGCTTAGAGTGAAAAATTGTACGCGATCCTACAACAGAAAGCATTAGTGAGTCCCTAAACAACACAGCATTGCTTCATTTCACTCATTCAACAGAGCGTGTTGAATGGGTGAAATGTGTAGCGTGTCCATCTCATGACATGGCTCACCATGGCACCATTTCACCCATTCAACAGAGCGTGTTGAATGAGTGAAATATGTAGCGCGTGCATCTCATGACATGGTTCACCATGGCACCATTTCACCCATTCAACAGAGCGTGTTGAATGAGTGAAATGTGTAGCGTGTGCATCTCATGACATGGCTCACCATGGCACCATTTCACCCATTCAACAGAGCGTGTTGAATGAGCGAAATGTGTAGCGTGTGCATCTCATGACATGGCTCACCATGGCGCCGGATTCTCGTCCTTATCAGGGAAACCCATCCGCCTGTGTGGCTGAGAGCAGCGCATGATGGCCTCTGCCTGACATGAGGTTCCTTCACAATAATCAAGCACAAATAATGCTACTAATCAAGCACAAATAATGCTACTAATCAAGCACAAATTAGCGACCTGCTACAATATTACGGATAGGATTAGATAACGTGTCTCGGGTTACTAGCTTTGGGAATTTATTGCTATTTTGTCTGTATTACTGACAGGTGTAGATGTATCTCTGCTAAACCATGCCTGTGAAGCACGTTACTCGTAAGTAGACGTTTCATTTTCGACTGCATAATTAGGAAATGTCGAATTATTTGAACACGCAGAAGCTTTTTCATCGAGAATTCGTGATTTAACGAGCAGGGGCCATACTTTCAAAACTCGCTAAGTGAACGTAAGTACTTACGCACTATTTTCTTGTCTATGATTGGTGGATTTTGCTTGAAAGGCCGTCAATGATTGGCGGATGAACTTACGATCTCTTGACTTTTTTTGAAAGTATAGGCCCAGGAATTTTCATTGTTAGCCTGTGTCGATTATGTCAGACCTTGTTCCGGATAAGCCACGATAATGGTTGAACTGGTCGGTAAATTACACTTATAACTTCTTAATTCTTCTATTTATGACTTAAAGCTCAACTTAAGGCCTCTAGGCTAGAACGAAGGTAACGAGGACGCAGTAAACTCGGTCCTTAAAATGCAATAAAGAATATAGTTACAAGGTCTCTTTACAGGATACAATTTAAACTTGTAACGACTTTTTAAACTCGACGACTTTCAAGTTAGATGCCCGACTAGCGTTAACTGTAGAGTGTCCTAGATAGACCGACTCCACCCTACATAGCTAAGGCATCACAAACTCAACTCTTTTCTCCTTAGTATGTGTTTGAGACGTAGTAGTCCCAGGTCACGCTGGAGCCATCTTGCTATCTTGCTACTGCTAACTCAGCGTCTCATTATTTAATAAATTCAGCTTCTGATGACTGCAGCGGCTGAATGAAATCCCGCGATGTTGCTTCTCAGGGCCTATACTTTCAAAACTCGCTAAGTGAACGTAAGTACTTACGCTCTATTTTCTTGTCTATGATTGGTGGATTTTGCTTGAAAGGCCGTCAATGATTGGCTGATGTACTTACTATCTCTTAACTCTTATGAAAGTATAGGCCCTGGTCTCTTTTCCTGCGTTAGCGGAGACCCTGACACGAATATTGTTTATAGGTGCCGGCGCGAGATAGCTTAGCAGCTGAAGCGCTAGTGATCATTGGGTCACTAAACTAACTAACTGTTTACAGGTGCAGGCTGAGCTGAAGGCTGAGGAGACTGAGCTGAAGGATGCCGAGCTCCTGCAGCTGGATGTTGTCAGAGCCCTTATCAGGATTGATACTCTCGTCAGGGTCAGGTGAGGGTAGCTGCAGATGATCATCACGATATTCTGGTCTATCAGGATTGGTAGGTACTATATTAATCAGGATTGACCTGACTGACCAGGTCAATCAGGATTGGTACTGTATTAATCAGGATTGACCTGACTGACCAGGTCAATCAGGATTGGTACTATATTAATCAGGATTGAGCTGACTGACCAGGTCAATCAGGATTGGTACTCATGTGACTGGTCAATCAGGATTGATTAAGGTTAAGTTGGATACTAAATTACTAAATCAGGAGATAGAAACCCACATCAAGGAGAGGCGAGAGTTTTCACAGGTTATAGTTAAAGAGATTGTCAAGGTTTGGCCTGTAAAGGAGAGAGTTACCTGATGTGTAGATCTACTATGAGGCTCACTTAAGAGACGTGATCATAGCTTTGAACTTTGAAGGCTTAAATTAACACATTTCCCAAAGAAACAAGGTTACAATTTTTGGGAATTCTGCTTTTATTAATCATTTGCTGGGAAATAAACTGCGTGAACGCTTGTTGTGGTTTGCTGCGACGAACATTCAGGCGCATTGTATGGAGGAGGGCGATTAGTTGGCAGATACGGCGACCTGAAGTGAGGGGGCAAAATGATGAGACAAAGACCACAAAGGTCGCAGCCCGGAGAGGACCTGCCGCATTGAGGTGGCTGAAGGGTCGTTTAGTAGAACGGACAGGATAAGAGATGCTGCGTATAGTGTAAGGGATCCCCACACTTTGTGTATGCTGCGATTGGAGGGGCGGCGCCCCTTCTGAAGGAAGTGCAGCGCAAGGTAACTGCAGACGCCCTTTCTTTGGGTCCGCGTAGGCCGTAGGCGATAGGGCGCGTGAGAATGGTTTCGTTTGGGGCGATCAGTAGGACGGCTTGGACCTTGTTGTACTCTGAGATCTAGGCGTGTCCTCTGCGGTGATAGGATATGCCTTGTAAGACTGAGAACTCTTGAGAGGATACGCCTTGTAAGACTGAGAACTCATGTGAGGATACACCTAGTAAGACTGAGAACTCTTGACAGGATACGCCTAGTAAGACTGAGAACTCTTGAGAGGATACGCCTAGTAAGACTGAGAACTCTTGAGAGGATACGCCTAGTAAGCTGCCTATTGGCAGACTCCATTCTTTCTTCCTTCCCGTTTGTTTCTAACCTTCCTGGAGAAAGACCAATGAAGGTTACCCTGCAGTCTCGCTTTGGCGGGAACGCGTTGTTCGCCTGATGCCTCTGCTCCAGCCTCCAGAAAAGTAGTTTCAGGTATCGCTGCTGATGAATTATCTATGACATTTCTTTGCTTGATTCAAACTAGTATCCCAAAAGCTGACACCCCTCACAGTTCTAACTCACTACGCATTAATTTTGCCTGCAGGTAATACCTGAACTGCTATCGTAACTTCCAAGCTTTATCTCCATGTACCAAAAGTTGACACCCCTCACAATTCTAACTCACTACGCATTAATTTTGCCTGCAGGTAATACCTGAACTGGCCAGCTTATTTCCATGTAAGTTTCCAGTCATAACGCGTTTGTGTGACTGCAGGTACACGCTGGAGGAGCTGTCGCCGCCACCGGAGTGCGTGCCGCAGCTGGTGTCGGTGCTGACGCGCGTGGCGGCGCACTCCCTCACCGCCGCCTGGGAGGTGGCGTCCTGTGAGGGTCTCCTGAGCGTCCTTGTGTCCCGCCACCTGCCCCACGACTCCGCCGCCATCACCGCCGGCGATAACGTCGTCACCGTCACCTCCCTGCACGGGGTGCCCCTCAGACACGTCCTCGCCCTCGTCAAGGTAGAGATAGATAACGAACTTATCGCGTAGATAATGAACTTATCGCGTAGATAATGAACTTATCGCGTAGATAATGAACTTATTGCGTAGATAATGAACTTATTGCGTAGATAATGAACTTATTGCGTAGATAATGAACTTATCGTGGAGCTTGACAGTGACAGAGAAATTATTAACGCTCTTGATTAATTGTTACGTTATTTAACATCACTTACGTCACTGTTGAAAAAGTTTTTAAGATTATTATTTATTTGTGGATGAAGGTTTCAAGCTTCTTCACTCCTTGTTTATTGTACTTCTTGGCAATGGGTTACCAAGTACAGTTTGACAATTATCGTCCGAAGACATTCTGTATGTATTACTGACGAACAATGTTAGGTTTGAAAGCTATATTTTTCAAACACTTTCCTTGGTAATATTTTATTTTAGGGTTATTTTTTTTCCTTGGTAATATTATTAATATTATTAATATTATTTATTATTATTAAATATTATTAATATTATTAATAATATTATTAATTAATATGGTAATATTTTTAATATTTATTAAGAAATATTAATATTAATATTTCAATATTAATATATTGAAATTTTTCTTATGGACCACAAATCGCGGTTTAAATTCTATGGCATATCGTCAGCATCTACTCTCGTTTACAATTAACTGCAATGTTTGGTTCCCTAAGCGTTTTTCTACCTCTACTATTCACCTTTACAAACAGGATCTTTATCACGTACCAATAGTAAATCGCTAGGATTTTATATTCTTGTCGTACCCCTAGGACTAAGTTGTTCCAAACTAGTCCTGTTTATTTCGTTATAATGTTAGGTCTTGTTTAGGTTTTATGTCTGTCTTTGAATTTTGACTTTTCCTACAGGTACTATGCAGTTGGGGCCCTAACATATCCAAGGAGGTGGTCACCAAGCACGGGATAATGACGCGGCTGCTCACCTTCATGTCGGTGGAGCCCACCGAGATGGCGCTCCCTCTGAGCGAGGCGCTGCAGCTCTCCGTCGCAGCGCACGAACTCTTCAGCGTCCTGCTGGGCTTCGGGCTCATGCAGGCACAGGAGTCGCTGTTGTCGTTCCTGCCGCTACTGATCCGTCATCTGCACTTCTACAGAGACAAAGTGGCCATCAATGAAGACACTGGCAGCAACCAGCTCAACTTTGAGCTTGGCGCACACTTATTTAGTTCTCTGAGAAAAGCTGTGAGCGTTGCCTCTACCAAGACGCTCCTGGATCGGCAGGTGAAGCAGCACGCAGGGCTAAGAGTGGGCCTCGATGAAACTCACGGAGAGGCGCTACAGCCGCCAATCATTGAGTGGGGCACTGCCGTGCCCTTAGCCCAGCTGGCCATTACCTGCTGCTTGAAGTGGTGCACGCAACTGAGTCGTGGTCATTCCAGCTATGCAGGCCTTAGTCTACTGGGGTCCGCACTCTTATTTACCGAAAATTTTTTCAGGAAGAGCAAAGACCAAATTGGCTGTTCAGCTCCCGAATATCTCTCCGCCATTGAGGATTTTTATGCGAAGGCTTTGTGTCCTTTGCTCGAGAGTTCCTGTTTCTCTGAACTGCTTTCCCGCACCCAGGCTCACTCTTCGCTCTGCTCGGGCCTCACGTCGAGTATAGTTGAAGACGCTAAAAATCTCTCGTCTTTAAACTGCATCACTATGGAGGGCAAAATTATTCCAATGCTGTCGTCTGAGTCTCCACTGCCGCTACTCTTACCCTTGTGTAGGCTTCTTGTTACGCTCATGGAACTGCACCCTGGTTTGCCCAAAAAGGCGCTTCATGCGTTTGTGACCAACCCGCACCTGCAGGCGTACCTGAAGGCCATTGTGGAGGTGCAGCCTCTGGCCTTACAGTATCAGTGGATGACGAGAATCGAAGTAGAGTTCCTGAGCAACGTGTTGCTCATTGTCTCCTTCCTGCGGTCGCTCAAGTCCAAGTATTTGTATCACTGCGCTGCCCTCAGCGTCATGAGCTGCCTGCAGAAGGGGCAGGAACACATAGCCAGGAGCTTGCTGACCCGAGTTGTCTGTAACCTGGACTTCATCACTGACTTGACAGAGCTGTCATCAGGCGTTGGTGATATGACGTTAGATGATTACGAGCCTCTTAAATCACCTGCTTTAAGGCAGCCCTGCTTGCACCCTGCAGACCTTACCCGGAAATTGACTGAAGACCTCGATCATATTGGCAGTTCGCTAGCATCGTCCCTATTTGACAGCAAAGCATTGAAACAAAGTGTTGTTTGGCACAAAGAAATTCCATTCCTTTTGAATAGTATTGTGGTACCTCATCACGAAACTCTAACTATCTTCGATGATTATTGGCCTCTATTTCCTTTGAAGAAAATGATGCTTAAAAAAATTTTGGATATTACTTTGGCGAACGAAGAAGCAAAGAAAAACCCTGGGAAACCAGTGCTAAGTTCATCCGATAGTGAAAGTGATCAGTCTAAGCCCGAGGTGCTCGTTGATGCGGCACGCAGCCTGCAGCTGGCCTACGTCTGTCTGCGCCATCGTAGGAAATGCGCCTTCAGGAGCACGTGCGTCACAGGTTGGCTGCGTCACTTGTCACTCACGTTCCTGGTGGCAAACGACCTTTTCTTGGACCGCAACATCAGTTCATACTTACAGGGATGTCTGCATGAGCTGCTACGAGATGCCGGGCACAAACTATTCGACGACAGGTTACAATTTGCTGGTTTGGGCAACACGTACGACTGGTACAAGAAAATGATAGAGCAATACATTGCTGTGTCATACGGCGACCACACGTTCGCTGTAATGTTGCTCCTACCAACCCTGCAATGCTATCCGGTGCAGTACCGGGCCCTTCTCTGGGGAGATCTTTCTGATGCTCTTCCTTTGGTCCGACTTAAGCCGTCTGACATAGAGAAGTTCATCCCGATCTCAGAGTTTCTAGAGCCTCCTGAGTCTGACGAAGACATGTTGAACAAATATCGCAGCTGCCTCGTGACGGGTCTCGTGACTGAAGTGCGGACGCCTTTGTTGTGGCAGGTGGCTTGCCGCCACACCAACGCTGCCTGCTGAAGGAGGAGGCCCTTGTTGTGGCAGGTGGCTTGCCGCCACACCAACGCCGCCTGCTGGATCGTACACATAACCGTTATTTTGTTTTAGCCCATATATTGATACCGAATCCGCGTGCATTTTCAACGCATTAATGAAATTATATGGCCGCTATTGTTTCTTGTTTCTTATCGGGATTAGGATTCTCTTCTTCTGTCCTCAACGGAGAAAAATTAAATTTGGTTCTGGATAATGAAGAGAGTCATTAAATGTTGGCATATTTTATGCGTAATCTCTTAGAATCTAATGACTGCTTCACATTTAGGATCTCTTATTCGTTTCTGTAAAGCAAATGTGCATGCATTTTTCATGCGATGTTTCTCCGAACGAAAATAATTAGTGTATATATCAGTTTGATTTATAAGATATGTATATACACCAATTCGTTTGCTGCTAGGTATGCCTAAAGTTCTCCTATGTGATGAATAAAATATTATTTTCTGCGAAGCAGTTTTCTTCATCTTTTTGAATGTCGAAGTTCCTAATTAGTGAAAAATAGGTTGTTTACATTTTCCGATGTCAATCAGGCGTCTCATTATATTCATTATAATTACATTGTAATATTAGATCATCTGTAACTGAGACGTAATATTCAGTAGACGTGATAGAGGTTGATGGAAAATTACAAGACCTCAGGGCGCGTGGACAACATCCTCTTGAATCTTAATCTCTTGAATGCCATGGTTTATCTATAATACAGTACATTCGATAATACAGTACGGTATTTTACAGTAAATCTAGGACAAAATTAGCTGAATTTACTGTACCCTTTCAGCACATTCAAAATGATAACGAATTTAAAAACTTTATTTAATTGATGAAGTAGTACAGGGTGGGGCGAATGAACTTGCTTATTTGAAACATATTTTTAATAAAAGTATTGAATATATAAAAATTAATTTTGTGATAGCATAATCAAGAAGTATATTTTATAATTTGTCAGTTTTGAAGAAGATATCACGCAAATGACGTCCTCTATTGTCAATACATCGTGTCAGTCGTGCTGCCCGGAAATTAATGTCCACTCTTTCCAGCATCTCAATATGAATGTTGGCGACTGCATCACGAATGTCATTCATGAGATGGTTCAGGTCTATCGTGGTACGGAAACATTTCACTAAGCTTACGTTCGAAATTGACGATGAATCAATTAGAAATCGTTTGAATGAAACATTAACGTTTTTTTAAAGCAGTCTCGCCACTCAAAGGCCGTTATGCTTAACAATTTTTGATTGATGGAAGATTTTACATTCACATTGCTGAGGAGGGTGCCTTGCGAGCACCTTCGGCCGATCTCGAACACAGACCATTTATATAAGGGAAAGTGCAATGTTGATAGGCCATATGGTGTGATATAGAGTTCATAATATGAGGATGCTGCGAAGGCAACGAAACAGTTTTATCATCGCGACGCAATTTGATACTTCTAATCTCTTTGTAACGGAAGAAATTATTCCGGAGATAGTAACAGAAACGAACAGATATGCTAATCAAGTTTTGCAGAACACGAAGATTACAAGACGATCGCGACTGAAATGCTTGACTCCTACAAATGCTCATGAAATAAAGAAAAATTTTGGGTTAATAATTGCAACGGAATTAGCAGGCAATACCGATGCTGGAACTCTACTGATCTAAAAAGACAATTTATGACAATCCGCTTGTCTGCAGTAACATGTCAAGAGATAGTAGATTTTAATTGTTTCTGCGCTTCGTGCACTTCAATGATAATGCTCGTTCTGAAAACTCAAAAAGGCTTCATAAAATAGAACCAATTGTTATATTTCACGAATTCCGTCATTTTGTACCACTTGCATTTGGATATGAAATGCTCCATGCAGTAATTGACTTCAAAACCCTCCCTAACAAGCCTAATGAGGTGTATCACTGAAATTGTAAATTTGAAAGAGAATTATGATTTTATAAAAATATGTATTTTCACAGGCATGTACCACATAAATATGTACGCATCGCGATTCTGAAAAGCTCAATTTGTAAGCATATAGCGCGCATTGCGGTCAACGTGTTAAGAGACCTGGGACGCGTTCCTCTGTTTGCAGGAGGCTTTCATTCTCAGCAGTTTTTTTTTGCGCGTGAGCCTCGAACTCTTATTTAAAGTCGCTCAATGGTCCTAATGACCATATTAAGTCCCTTTAGTCTCGAGTAATAAATAATGGTTTCTCGGATTGCTGTCATTCACAATTCCCGAACTCATGTATGAGTGTTTTATGCGACCACGTTAGACTTCATCTGCAACATGGACGCTCTTCTTCATCGAGATTTTTGATCAAAACTATATAAGAGTGCTCAATGCTTACACGCACTAGGTAGTGAGAGTCAACTTTTACATAAATTATGCAAAGAGCGTTAAATAAAACTCTTGGCAATTCAAACAATGATGAATGTCGACGAGAAGTGTTTCCAATTGATATCAGGTTTTGTGCACAGGCTCCAGTTCGAACGGCCTCATCCAAACAGTTAATTGTCACCCAATACAATGTATTAATGAGATCATTCGTTCGTAACTGTTAGCACCTATATTATAATAAAATTGAACTAACTGGGTAGTCCAGTGTTTACATGAAGATTGGAGTTGTGGGTTCAATCATAGCTACCTGCGCGACAGTTCTGGTGTAAGCGGCGAGGATGACGGGCGGTCAAACACACCAAAATTAGAGCAGTGAATTGCGTGTTCGTGACCAGCAACAAGCTGTGAATGTTCTGCGATTTTTAGAATAGATGACATTCTTACGGCCTAATGAACGATGTCATCGATGTTGCACTTACTATTACCAAACAGTTCACAAACGAATTGTCGAGGAAGTGTAGGCATCAAAACCCATTCAAACATGTATAGGCATCAAAACCCATAACTCTTTTACTGTTTAATTAGAACACTATTCGAGGGTTGTAAAAATATCGGCCACATATATATGCGTTATAATTTGATTGTGCAAGGATTGAGAATTCCAAACGTGGAATTTATGAACGAAATTAGATATTAACAGTGATGGTGATGAAACGCCAGCCAAATAATGACGATGAAAACGATTAGCTAATATAGTGTAGACAAACTAAAAAAACAGTGGACTCGAAATAGAGGAAGCTTAAACATTAGTAAACGAGCTGCTTGATCTATTCGGTACGTCAGAATCGTGCGCATTGAGAGAGTCTGATGCGGTAACATGAGAAACGCGGACTTGAAAACAGCCATTGGCCATGTAGACGATTATGTTTACAGCGTGAGGAAGTCATGTGACATGTGCTGTTGGTAAACTGGATTTATAAATATAAATGAGTTCTTTAAGTATGGCTCTGCTTCAGGAAAGTAACGAGCAACGAACTTTGAACTCTTAGGTCTGGTGCAATGTAGTTCAAGTTCATGCAATCTGAGCCAGACTGAAAAATATGAACAAATAGCTCGAAAAAATCGTTTCAACATAAAAAGACAGGAAGGTTAGAGGAACATCTATAGCTGTTCGAGTACTCTTACATAACTTAGCAACTTTGCAATCAAAATGGCGTCCGAGTAATAATGGCGACCTAATTACGAATCCGAATCTTCTTGCACAAACCGCAGGTTGTTGATCACGTGGACTGTCTAGCCGATAAGATGGCTTTCGTCCCGCAAGCATAAGTAGATCGTGAGAGATTCTTCTTGTTCCATATTGTGGTCACGACCTGGCCACGCTGTGCGAACGCTGCTGTGTCATGCAGATGTGAAGGTTCCCACGGCAGTTTCAGGACACCGCTGTGCAGCTAAAAATCGCATAAGGAATTAGGGTGCAAAGTTCCTATTTTTTGGTCAGCAAACAAGCATAGAGTTGACTTTAGACGCAAATGTACGAATTTTATGGTTAAAAGACGTCGCGAAATAAGTGTTGAATTAGCTGAGTTTACGGTGAAATGCATGTACGATAATAACGGTAAAAGAATTAACTTAATTAAACTAATGGAAAACGTCGTCCAGGAATATATTGGTAAATATCTTCTGACTTCGTAGTAAAAATGACGTTGCAAAGTTTTCAGTTAACCACTTAAAATGCATCAATTGGCTTAATTTTAGCCTAATTTTTTACAATGCTTATATTGATGACATCTTTCTCCAAGCATCCTTCTCATTCAGGCATTTTCTTTGATTATCTCAACCTGGAACATTCATCGATAAATTTACTATAGAAATGGAAACCAACAATGGTTTTTCGTTTCTCGATTGTAGAGTAACTAAATTAAACGGTCGCTTTCAGACATCCGTATTTCGGAAACCAACATTTACTAGCTTGGTAAGAATTTCTTTATTTTTTTGTTCATTTTGTTTTAAATTGAATGGTCTATAAAACTTGATTCACCACGGCTAAAGGATTTGTTTTACATGTAGGCGATTTTTATCCTGAATTTGAATCCAATTGTAAAATGTATCAGCTGAATTGTTTGCCATCGTGCTTTGTTTTAACCAAATGAAACCATTTTCGACCAATACAGTATATTTTCTTAATTTTGGGGGGTTTATAGTAGGTAACTATTTAGTGTACTGTGTCTTACTGTCCCAGAGAATCTAATATATTATTTCTTAAATGTTTTCCGCATCTTAACTATCATGTTTTGTTAATGAATAATTTTGAAATTAGATCTCTCGTCACAAATAAGGATGTTATTCATGCCCGGATTTGGTCTACCCTGTATTATGAACACGTTCGTGCATGGTGCTCACCCGCGCACATCGGTATGACGTCGTGTAACTTCTGTATACGCGTGTCTGAACAACACGACAGGAGCTTTCGTTCGAATTTGCCGCTTTGCAAGCCTTCTCATTCTGCTATGTGCCTCCACGCTGAACAGTGCGACGTGACACTTTCGTTCGAATTTGCCGCTTTGCAAGCCTTCTCATTCTGCTATGTGCCTCCACGCTGAACAGTGCGACGTGACACTTTCGTTCGAATTTGCCGCTTTGCAAGCCTTCTCATTCTGCTATGTGCCTCCACGCTGAACAGTGCGACGTGACACTTTCGTTCGAATTTGCCGCTTTGCAAGCCTTCTCATTCTGCTATGTGCCTCCACGCTGAACAGTGCGACGTGACACTTTCGTTCGAATTTGCCGCTTTGCAAGCCTTCTCATTCTGCTATGTGCCTCCACGCTGAACAGTGCGACGTGACACTTTCGTTCGAATTTGCCGCTTTGCAAGCCTTCTCATTCTGCTATGTGCCTCCACGCTGAACAGTGCGACGTGACACTTTCGTTCGAATTTGCCGCTTTGCAAGCCTTCTCATTCTGCTATGTGCCTCCACGCTGAACAGTGCGACGTGACACTTTCGTTCGAATTTGCCGCTTTGCAAGCCTTCTCATTCTGCTATGTGCCTCCACGCTGAACAGTGCGACGTGACACTTTCGTTCGAATTTGCCGCTTTGCAAGCCTTCTCATTCTGCTATGTGCCTCCACGCTGAACAGTGCGACGTGACACTTTCGTTCGAATTTGCCGCTTTGCAAGCCTTCTCATTCTGCTATGTGCCTCCACGCTGAACAGTGCGACGTGACACTTTCGTTCGAATTTGCCGCTTTGCAAGCCTTCTCATTCTGCTATGTGCCTCCACGCTGAACAGTGCGACGTGACACTTTCGTTCGAATTTGCCGCTTTGCAAGCCTTCTCATTCTGCTATGTGCCTCCACGCTGAACAGTGCGACGTGACACTTTCGTTCGAATTTGCCGCTTTGCAAGCCTTCTCATTCTGCTATGTGCCTCCACGCTGAANGTAATGGTTTATAAAGGCTCAATGCATGTAATGGTTTATAAAGGCTCAATGCATGTAATGGTTTATAAAGGCTCAATGCATGTAATGGTTTATAAAGGCTATATATAATATTATAAAGGCTATATATATTTATATTAGCGTAAATGCACATTCAATATTAGCCTTATTTCAATACAATAACAGATGCTTCGTTGCATGGAAAATTGTTTGTAATAGAGACTTACTAAAGTTTTTATCTGGACCGTGGAATTCTAAATTATGACAGGTCATTAATTGCCAATGCCGCAAAAAATAATATTGCAAATCTAGCTTTTCCCAATACTAAATTAATATTCATTCAGAATTTAAAATCTACGACATTGAACTCCCTTGGTCCACGTAGCACAGCTTGGGCAGCGAGAGGAATGAACCATATTTATCGATAGAGGATAACAATTATTTGTCGCCTTCTGAAACTCAATTAAAACTCTACGGTGTTTGAGACGGGACATTTCATTAACTTTTTGATAGTGCAGCTTATGTGCAAGATCCAACTTTGCTCCAGCACAGTTCAGCACAAAACCATGTAACTTAAAAAACGCGTTTTAGCTTAAATTAATGATAAATCTGTTACGATTATTGGACGAATTTTAGTATCTGAATTCAGTTAAAAATGTTAATTGGGAGCCTCAAATGTAATTCACTATTGATATTGCATCATTTCTACATCAAGGGAAAACAGACTCACTTTTCATTCCTGCCAGATTCGCGCATATTAAACGGCTCCATTGCACAGGGGCCGGATTATCAAAACTTCGTAACTTTTTGTACTTACGACAAAAAGTTCTGTGGTACGTAAATACACTCTAATTTTGGCATTATCAAAATTTTCGTACGCAAGTCTTGGCTAAAAGCCTAAATTTTTTTCCCGCGCCAATTTTTCCCGCGCAAATGTTTTTATAATACCACCGCTAGTATTACGTTATCATAGCAACGCCACTCGTAAGTCGATTTTGCGTACTTACGAAGTTTTGATAATACGGCCCCAGAAATGCCGTCTCGGTCTTGGCCAGCTGTGCACGTGCATTTTGCTAAGCCAGAGCGCTGGCCGGGAGCTATGACTCGGCTCCAGTGCAATTAGCAATAATGGAGGCTGAAAACAAACAAACTCAACATAAACTTAAAAAAAGAATATTCCAAAATTGTATGGGAACTTTTATCATTCAATTAAAATTGAACGTAAATTTGAATGAAATAAAAATTAAGGAAACATCAAATTGTTAAATCTAATCTTCTGTTCTGCCACACCTCGTGTTATTATTGGTATTTTTTCTAACGCATGAAATTCGGGTAAATTCTTATGCGTTATATTTCGGTAATTCCCTGGCTTATGTGTTACCTTCCTGCGCCAGTATATATAAGACGTTCATATAATACTTCACAAGCCCTAACCGAATCATAAGAACTTGGTAAACCTATTCGAAAGGCATGAGGTACTCTAACGGACAACACCGGGCATGGGTAGAATTGTAATCTTACACACACTTTTCGCCGTGCCTCATGGGGGCTAGAACCTCACCATCACAACCTATTTCAGTTTGTGCCGTGTTGAGGCTTTGGCCTGACAGTCGCTAAAGCAATTTTTTTTATAATGCTCGAGCTAGTACTTACACCACTCGTTATCAGTATTATACTAGTCACGCTGGCCTTTCGTGAGAAGGTGATTATTGATTCTGGTTGATGAATAAATTGTAATTTCTATTTTTGTTATTTCATGAGCCAAGACTTGTAAGGAGAAAATATATTTAGTTTCTTGAAACTCTCCGCATACGAAGAGAATCCGATGTAATCTAACTGCCTCTATGTTCAAATCCAATTCGTAATACTTTAAACAGTCAAACGGCTATCTGAAGCAGAAACGGCTATTTCAACTTTGAAGGGATGCTTTGTTTTACACGCTCAACAATCAAAACATCACAAATGCAGTCAAACTATTTGGGGAAATTTAACAATGACATTCCTCATCATAAAATAATCTCGTGCAAATAGTATTCGTATTGAAAAACTAATGGAGAAATAAATTAGTGGCGGAATGTGGTCAACTGGTTATAGTTTGGTAACGATAGAGTGGTTGCGTAGTTTCCATAACGTGATTGTCCCTGTCTCTTATACACATCTAGATGTGTATAAGAGACAGGCGCGTGTGTTACTCACACCACCTGCACCACGTCTAGCACATCACAGCGCATGTGTTACTCACGTGGTCGACGATGCAGTTCAAGAGGTGGAGGCCGCGGCTCCGGAGTTCAAATTATTGAAAATAAAAGTTTTGATGCGTTTGCCTCTCACTACAGATCATAATCAAATCACTACAGTGCAGAGTTGTATTTCTTGTCGCCTGACAAATGTTCATTCCTAAATGTTCATTCCTATTCGATTAAAACAATATTGCCTGACTAAATGATTTAATTAGACTTGTTGATTAAGGGCGGCCAGCGATTAAAAAAAGACCGCCGCCTTATTACAACACTTCTCTTTAACTTCACTTCTTGTTGTTTGTTTGTTTGTTTGTCTGCTACAAATTTAGAAATCGATATTTAACACACTTCTACCTGTCCAATCGGTCTGGAATTTTGCACACTTTCGTAAATTCGGAGACAATGCATGTATCAGTTGACAGAATAAATAATTTTTAGAAATTTAAATTTATTTTTACTTTTAGAATAAAATTTAAAAATTATTTTTTTAAATATTTGATAATAAAGCTAGAAATTGCTAACCACGTGGTCGTACAGAGCGGCTCCGCGCTATTGGCTGACGCCGGCCTTGCTCGCCTCGTGCTGCGATAGGCGACCTGCTGGGTCCTCACTATAAGTACTTTTTCGTTATACAATTGCTTGTGTAGTCTAGGTTCTATATTAGAATAGCTAGGATGGAAGTCGTTAATGCCACTCATTACTCTCACTTCTAGGAGACGTAGTGCACTAATTGCTCATAGTGCACTCTCGTTAACTCGTATTTGTTGTCACGAGTTGAACGTATAGTGTAGAAGTGCGCTCGACTCTTGCATGCAATACGCGAAGAGCCAATAAGAGAAAAGTATTCTATTTTGAGCTCTTAAGCATTAAAACCATGCATATAGTACAATTAAAGATAAATATATTCGAGTATCTAAAAAGTATGATGAATGATTGAGTAACATACGTCAAAATCAAAATGAAACTACATAATATTATGATAAACATCACATAGCGTGTCGATTGCATTGTAGACCATAAAAATTCTGTTGCTTCATCAAATGATGCATAAATAAATTTCTTTTAGGATTCAAATGAACCGTAATTTCATTTTGCGACAACAACTTTTTCTTCACATACTACATATAAAATTTTTTAAACTTTGGTATTCAGCCAGAGCGAGAAATTGCAGTGATAGTGAAACTACTGGGAATAGAAACTAAATTACATAAGACCTGGTACAATGACATGTATCACTATAACGTAATCAATGTTTTTTACGATGAACATTCAAAAAATTTTCATGTACGCATTTCATTTGCAGGTGATTGTATATGTAGATATTTCAGGAAATTTGGACAGAATGAGAGCTTTGACCTTCATTTTGGTGCTGGCGACGGCTGGCTTCTCCGCGGCCCGAACTGCAGGTAAGGCAATTGTTACCAGACTCAAATTCCTTAAATTGAAGAGATAATTTTTTTATTCTTTCTTAATTTTAAAAATAACTCGCTTTTTTATCAAAGGTTTTCCAGTTATTCATTTACTTATTAGTATTGGCATAAATTTGGCAGTTTGAGAATAATCTAACCTGAATTAGGTCATAATTTTTCTAGAGACGCGTGATGTCATTCAACCCCAGGAAATAAATTAAACCATCCATTTAGTTTGCTCCCCTATATCGTCTATTAAGTATTTTTTAAGTGTACAAAAACATTTTTACACGAAAATTGTTTTTTGTATAACCTTATCGGTTATACAACGACATGTTGGTGCAGGCGAGCCCAAATTGCGACCAGCCGACGATGATGGCGACCACCGCAACCTGGGAGCTCACCCCACCCCTCGTCAACGCGTCATGGAGGACGGCAGCCTGCGCGCTCTAGAAGGTAGCCGTGACCATCGTGTGTGTATACATGTATAATATATACATAAGTTAGGTAATAGTGCGACGCTTTTGATGAAATTCCGCGACGGATGATCAAATTGTAATTTGCATTGTCAATCTTTGACCACACAGTTTAATTTCTCGTTCGTACCAAACGACAAAATAAAAAAAAATTAGGTTATATCAGTCTGAATAACTTGGGCCTTTACTTTAGGCGTTGCCGCTTAGGCCACATAATAGTCAAGTTTGTCGTGTTTCATTCAAGAAATTGAAGGTTCGAGCATTGATGAGAATTCTCGCGCACAATCAATTCCGTAATTCTAGGTCGAAAAGAGTGTATAGTCGTTCTAATAGTTAGCTCATTAATATTCAAAATACACATATATTTGTATTGTGCATTTTGTGTTATTTCATTAAACTGCGCGATCGCTTAGATTCGGCGTTCTGGAACGCGAGATGCCAAGCGGAGCTAGCCGACCAGCTCGCCAAGACGCCCATCGTGAGCCAGGCCAAGAACGTGATCGTCTTCCTCGGCGACGGCACGGGCATCGCCACCTTCACCGCCGCCAGGCTCCTCAAGGGCCAACGCTCCGGCAAATACGAGCTCGAGCAGTCCGCTTGGGAACGTTTCCCCTTCTCTAGCATCATCAAAGTGGGTTGTGGTTACCTCTTGGACCCGTCAGTTTGGCTCAATTATAATCAGTTATGAGACAAATCTCAATTAAAACAGTGAACAGTTACAACAGTTGACCAAAGGAAGGTTTTGTCAACGTTATTTAAGAGGAGGTTGACCATTAACAAGTCTGTTAAAGGTCAAGGTAGATTAAAATCAGTCTCTCCACAAAATGACGATATTCTATCGTTCATTTATAGACACTCAGTGGCAACGATACTTATTCAACATAAATTACAACAAGACATGGAATCATATCATTCACTGTTCCTATTAATCATGACGCAAACAAATGATTTTAAATTTGTTTGAATCGCAAAAGTGATTCTACTGACTTGAATCGCAAAAGTGATTCTACTGACACATCGTTTCGACACTTGAAGATATTATCATTCCAGGATCCAGCAGCACTTTTTTGAAGTCCAAACTTCAATATTTCAACCAATTTTTCGATTTCAAACATTGTCCTGGACTGATGATATCTTCAGTAGGAAATTGTTTCAGATTCACAGCAACAGTTCTCATGAGAACCGACAGGTGCTGCCTGACAGATCTACAACACGGACCTATCTTAGACTCCCAAGGATAGTCCGACATAAACATGAGGCATTTCAAAGACAAAACATGAGGCATTCTGCTTCTCAATGACATTCCGAGTTAAAAGTGAGAAGTTCCCTATCGCAGACTTACAACACGAATCTATTTCGGATTCACAATGACAGTCCCAGTTAAGATTCTCTATCGCAGACCTACAACACGAATCTATTTCGGATTCACAATGACAGTCCCAGTTAAGAGTGCCCGGTTCTCTATCGCAGACTTACAACACGAATCTATTTCGGATTCACAATGACCTGTCTCTTATACACATCTAGATGTGTATAAGAGACAGGATCGCGATCAGGTGCGTACATCATCCACGCGATCAGGTGCGTACATCATCCACGCGATCAGGCGCGTTCCAACCGCAATTTATCCGAAGCATACACCGAGTGTGATGCAGTGGAGGAACTAAATTGCATATGAAAATACATTATTATCTCATTAAGATCAAGTACAGGAAATAATTTTATAACATATTCCTAGGTACGCTGCCTGTGTCGGGTCGGGCTTGAGTTTCTGCAGCGCTGATGCCTGAAGAGAAACTATCGTCTAAATATCGTCAATTGCCGGACATCTGAGCGGATAACACAAAATAATGTCGAAGTAACGTCAATTGCCGGACATCAACTAAGACAAGACAAACTAACGTCGAACTATATCATCAACCGCTGGATATTAGCTCGAATAATTTGACAGCTAATTTTTAGTAGTGAATGAAACCCAGGGTTTTGTGTGCCAACACTGTCGAATTTTTATTGTAAATATTTAATATATGTGTATGAATTGTGTCTCAGATTTCGCCTTGCCTTTTTCTCAGAGTGAATGAGCTCTGAATCAGGTTCAAAGAATCAAGAATCGTGTTTATCACGGTTCACTCATGCATGACTGATGCACGAATGGTTTTCAACCAGTTAATGGGATAACAAAAATCTATGGATATTGCACTCCTTGTCAATCAAAGTATGCTGATTCTCAATAGCAATTCATAAAAATTTTTTCATTAAAATTCTGCCATCAATTCTAGACAATTTAGCATTAAAATCTCATGTAAAAGTTACTAATTCGCTCTAAACGACTATAAAAAATCCCATATAAAAGTTACTAATTTTTTCAAAAATTCTAGAAATTATTGAATTATTTTCAGCAGAAACGTTTCAGGGACCAGCAACCTCAGTCACAAAGTAAAATAATAATTCACGCACAATTGATCTACAAAATTCTACAAAACCTTAATTGGCAAATAGAAATCATGGTAAATTGCAGACTATCTGAATATTAACAATTTCTTGCGGATAAAAAATGTTGTCATAGTTAAGACAATGTTTCTGGCAAAAAATATGTAAGGAATATAACATTCGTAAACTTGGAACAAAAAGGACGGGAGCTGAAAATTAGAAACCTCAAATACACAGGTACGTCAACCGGTCAGGCTTTAATTAAAGCGCCCAACTGAATGGGGTGGATGCGCAAGAGGGTTTCCAATAAGATAATTTCTACCACGGCGTTTCGAATATTGATGTAGAAGTTACGAGCCATCCTACTGACGTACGATGATGCACAATGCGCCTAAATGTGCCTGTAAATACGACATGACCGCATCTGCACAGAAATGATATCTAAATCACTGTCAGGTAACTTTGTCACACGTCACCACCCATACCTTTAGTAGCATCACTCACGTCACCTTCTGTGACGTCATTGTGGTAGGTTTTCTAATTGATTCTGCTTATCATATAGATTTTGAACTGACGATGGAGCAAGACTCCGAAACGTTTTCATTCTGTAGAGATGGTGAAATTTTTGGCCGTTTCATTTGCTTTTATATTCTTGATAACATTTACTTGTTTCAATCGGCTCATAGTACAAAACAATTTAGTCAGGGTTGCTAATTAATGATAAGCTTATCCACACCTTACCACACATAATTCAGCGTCGGGACAATAAATGACACCTGGTACAAGTGCAACAAATGAAATTGGTCCAAATGAACAAAAGCCACGCGAAATGCGGCAGAGCTTCTGGTCCAGATGTTGTTCCAGATTTAGAAGAATTGAGAAATTGCGGATATAAACCGAGAAGAACAAAATGGCATTGATCCGCGATAGAACAGAAAATTGGACTCGTATGCGTGGCTTTTACCGGATCATACAGATGAATTGGGCTGTTTGCTGTAGATAAAGTCAATACTTTGGCGTTGAATAGGCAAACGAATATGGCGAAATTTTGCCTCCCGATACTTAGCGCTCCCGACGTCACGTCACATTGAATGGTAAAGGCCGAACTTATCTAAACTGAGACGGCCCCGAGAGGCAACTTTCACTGCCATCGTTAAGACGTAGGAACTTCCTAGCTTCGATACAGCGACGGTCACAGGTGAGGGGTTAGAATAGAATAGAATAGTATTGTCGGCACTGAGGAAATAGGCCTATGGCCTGTTTCCGATTCTTGTACTTTTCGTGACTTGATTCCACAAGGGATCCGGCCTTATGAACTCGATCTTTCCATAGCTGACGAAATGATTGAGATAGTTGCTGGACTTATTGCAAGGCTTGAAAGGTGCTAGGTATTTCAAGACTGAACATATATGATCCTGCATGGCTAAGTCTAGTCTATTCATGAAGGCATTCATACTCGGAGCGTCAACGATGCTATCAGGGAGGCTTTCCACATGTCGGTAACTCGAAGCGAGAAGAAATGTTGTCGCATGGATGTGTTACAACGCAGTTTTTTTAGTTTATGGCCGTAGCCTCTGGTGTTGGTTCTTGTTTCAAATTAGAGTAATCCTTTTGGGACCTTTTATAAACCTTGGTTATACTTGTATACTTCAATGAGGTCACCACGCAGACGTCGATAACGGAGGCTTGGAAACTTCGTAATCTTTCTTCATAAGGCTTGCTTTTTAATCCCGGAATTCTCCTTGTTGCACGTCTTTGAACACACTCTACTAAATTTTTGTCCTTTTCTAGTTTTGGTGACCTCACTGCATTTCCAAACTACTCTAGGTTCAGACGCACGACAGCGGCAAACAGCAGCTTCATCGCTTCTTCACCTATGTACTCGTAGGAGCGTCTGATCAGTCCAAGTCGTTGATTGGTTTTATTAACTTGAGCTTCAATATGCTTAACATAACATAACATAACATATTGATCTCGGCGCTGAAGTGTAGGCCTGATGTGGCCTGTCGCCGATTCTTTTCCTTTTCGTGACTTATTCACAGAAGATTTAAAATCATGTCATTTAACCGTGGTCAAATGACATGATTTTTCTTGTGATGAAATGACATGATGACATGATGAAACTTTTCATGACTGACGATAGTTTGAAGTAGCTACTAGACTTCCACAGGGTTCGATATGGTGCCAGGCATTTCAAATTTGAACATATATTTTTCCATTGCTTTATCCAGTCTGTTCTTGAACGCGTTCATACTTGGAGCGCCAACGATGTCATCGGGGAGGCTGTTCCACATGTCGGTGATTCGAAGCGAGAATAGCATTCAACAAAATCAACATGATATCTATAGTACTTGCCAGCATTAAAATAAAATGGATAATTTACGCACTACTCTACAGTGACGTAGGAAGCCGCGCTGTCGACGAAAGTAAACACGAAATCACACAACAAAACTAGCTGCACAGGGATGAGATCAAAATAAAAAATTATGCACAAGTCATAAAAATCATACACACAAAGAAAACATAACATATTGACAAACGGAGTCTACTTGTATCAAACTAAAAAAACACCCTCTCTTTGAGAACAGTACCAATCTACGCACTTATATATTTATGCCACACACCCATGCAAGACCACCCCACACACCGATGCAAATCTACCTCTCTCGAGCTCCGATTGCGCCGTTTAAAACCACACCCACACCCAGAGCACTAACACCAACAAAAATTTCTCAACTGCCACAACGATCACCGCAGTCTAGCAACAAACGTTCCCTTCCGCAAGCAACAAATACGAAACAAACAACAATCACATCATGAAACAATCAAACACAAAACCAGCCAAACATATTTGGCCACACACAAACTATCATTGAAAAACATTCCACAAGATAGCCTGACGCAGATCAACAAGACACATTTTAAATTAATAACTATAACACTCGATGCTCACATTGTCAGTATTTCCCGCAAAATGGGGTTCGACAGCATTTTATCAAATGCAAAATAAATGAAAGCCCACTATGACATCGACACAATTTTTCCTGACATAGACTCCGCTAAAATATTCAAAGTTTTTCATAAAAAACCTGAAATCAAGACTCCTCACACCGACTTTTACTCAGAACCGAATTTATAGATGGCGACGACCTAAGACGAACATCACTGAACCTGTCACGACTAGAAACTGACGACAATAACCCAAGACACTCCCTCACACACACACATAATATTTTTTACTAAAGAATCGAAGAATTCAACTTCATTGCTAAATTCTAATAATTGAGAACTTCTTTGTAATCAAAAGGGTGTGACCTACACATCATGGAATTGATGATGTTTGTACTCAACTCCGTGCCTATTTTTTAAAGTATTTGAATAAGGTCGACTAAAAAGTTGTTAGATGTTATTAGTAGGCGAGGAATTCAACCGTGTCGGTAACTAATGAACGGCCCACACTGGAATGGCTTTTAAGAAACATTTAGAGTGAATCATCAGTTAAGAAGACCGTTTCGGTCAAAAATCGAAAATTTTGGCTTTTCCGGTTTTTAGTCTCATCTTAGAGCTGACATTCTGCTCTATCCAACGGTACCATTTCTATCTCTGTGCGTTGAATTGTGCTTTCACGACAGATCATGAAAGGGGGGCGGGTGTTGGAGTTCTTTAACAAATTAGATATGAGTTAATTAGCTGCTGAGCACTTTAAATATAGTGTCTACTAGAGTTGCGCTTCAGTTACCCGTTTAGTCTCATCTTAAAGCTGACATTCTGCCCTATCCAACGGTACCATTACCATCTCTGAACGTTGATTTATGCGTTCACGACAGATCATGAAAAGGGGGCAGGGGGGAGTTCTTTAACAAATTAGATAGGAGCTAATTCGCTGCCCAGCACTATAAATACAGTGTTTGTTTGAGCCTTTGAGGTGCAGCTCAGTAACCCGCCTTGCGTTGTATGATGAGGTGCGCATGTAGTCGCTCCCACCATCCTTGAGTGGAATCAAGCTCCAGAAACGTTTAGTTTCGTATCACTGCTACATTGAGTGACTATTGCGATGAGGGCGGGACTTTGTCGCGCTCTCCTAAACATTCACAGTTATTGTCACGGAAGACCCATCTCCTCCTAGAGTTTTGAAGCTACATCAATGAGACATATACCGTTCGATTCGTAAATAAAATCTCTAGAAACCATCCGGTCATTTTTTCGATTTCGTTATAGTTTGGATAATATTTTGCAAAAAGGTGGGGCGGAGGGAGGGAAATTTGATATATTTTGGAAAATCCCCCCCTCCTCCCGAATAAATTTGAAATTAAAAAAAATGACCGAATGGATTTTAGATATGGCCGTTACCAATCGAATGATACGTGTTTCGATGTTGTAGCACGATATTTGTGGGAGGAGATAGATTTTTAAAGTACCCCTTTTTTCCGCCGTTTTATATCAATATAATGTTTTCTTTCATTTTCTTTTGAAAAATTGACACGAACGAAAAGTTCTTAGATTTCTGTTTTACATATGTGTACCAAGTTTCAAAACGATCCGTTTGTAAATGAAAAAGTTTCCATAAGGTCAAAACAGTCCCCTCTAAACGTGGTCGGCGCATGTAATTGGTGCCTTGGCTTGGTTATCAATTGAGACCTGCTCAGTGTTTCCCAGTGATCTCTAAATTGGGTGTCCTAGGGATATCTGGACAGGGTGCTTAATTAATTAAAAGTTGTAAGTAATGTCCTAATTGTTTTCTCGCCTGGTTACCTAATAGTCCCTCATGCCTCAGGACGCTGGTCGGTCCACGGGCATCGTGACGACGACTCGAGTGACTCACGCATCCCCCGCCGGCAACTACGCGCACACTGCCGAGCGGTGAGTTTTGTGGCCTTGAATATCAATTAATCATTTCCATGCTTGGTGCTCTGGAGCACATGTTAAAATTAATTTAAATTATACAATAGAAATGGACATGTAGCAACAGGATTTTAATAACGTTTCTAGATACAAAAATAATATTTTGCCTTGTGTATTTTTCAGACACTGGGAGAGCGACAATGATGTAGAAGATTATAACGCCGACCCAGACGCGTGCGATGACATCGCTGAGCAGCTCGTGCTCGGCAACACCGGCTCAAAAATCAAGGTATTTTAGTAACTTCATTCAAGATGGTTTTCGGTGTAGGGTACTCTGGCCTGTTCACCCGCCTTGGTACTAATTTCCAGGCTGGTTGTACTTCATTTGGTTGCATGCATGGTTGCTATATTGCCGGGAATGAGACGGTGATATTTAATTTGCAGCCATAATAGACAAAAAAATGTATTGAACAGGATAAGTAGGTTTCCTTACCTTGAGTTTCATAGCTTTTTCTGAACATTCGAAGAAGCAAAATTATATTTAGATAAATCTTTAATGATGCTTAGGTGATCATGGGCGGAGGTCGCAAGAAGTTCCTACCTAAGGACGCCATAGATCCTGAAGGTGAAACCTCCGGCAGACGAAAGGACGACAAGAATCTCATCGACACGTGGATCAACCAGAAGAACCTGCTGGGCACGAACAGCTACGTGTGGAACAGGGACCAGCTCTTCACAGTGGACACGGCCAATACAGACTACCTCTTAGGTCAGTGCCTTACGAACTGCTGTGGCCTTGATAACATTTACTTGTTTCAATCGGCTCATAGTACAAAACAATTTAGTCAGGGTTGCTAATTAATGATAAGCTTATCCACACCTTACCACACATAATTCAGCGTCGGGACAATAAATGACACCTGGTACAAGTGCAACAAATGAAATTGGTCCAAATGAACAAAAGCCACGCGAAATGCGGCAGAGCTTCTGGTCCAGATGTTGTTCCAGATTTAGAAGAATTGAGAAATTGCGGATATAAACCGAGAAGAACAAAATGGCATTGATCCGCGATAGAACAGAAAATTGGACTCGTATGCGTGGCTTTTACCGGATCATACAGATGAATTGGGCTGTTTGCTGTAGATAAAGTCAATACTTTGGCGTTGAATAGGCAAACGAATATGGCGAAATTTTGCCTCCCGATACTTAGCGCTCCCGACGTCACGTCACATTGAATGGTAAAGGCCGAACTTATCTAAACTGAGACGGCCCCGAGAGGCAACTTTCACTGCCATCGTTAAGACGTAGGAACTTCCTAGCTTCGATACAGCGACGGTCACAGGTGAGGGGTTAGAATAGAATAGAATAGTATTGTCGGCACTGAGGAAATAGGCCTATGGCCTGTTTCCGATTCTTGTACTTTTCGTGACTTGATTCCACAAGGGATCCGGCCTTATGAACTCGATCTTTCCATAGCTGACGAAATGATTGAGATAGTTGCTGGACTTATTGCAAGGCTTGAAAGGTGCTAGGTATTTCAAGACTGAACATATATGATCCTGCATGGCTAAGTCTAGTCTATTCATGAAGGCATTCATACTCGGAGCGTCAACGATGCTATCAGGGAGGCTTTCCACATGTCGGTAACTCGAAGCGAGAAGAAATGTTGTCGCATGGATGTGTTACAACGCAGTTTTTTTAGTTTATGGCCGTAGCCTCTGGTGTTGGTTCTTGTTTCAAATTAGAGTAATCCTTTTGGGACCTTTTATAAACCTTGGTTATACTTGTATACTTCAATGAGGTCACCACGCAGACGTCGATAACGGAGGCTTGGAAACTTCGTAATCTTTCTTCATAAGGCTTGCTTTTTAATCCCGGAATTCTCCTTGTTGCACGTCTTTGAACACACTCTACTAAATTTTTGTCCTTTTCTAGTTTTGGTGACCTCACTGCATTTCCAAACTACTCTAGGTTCAGACGCACGACAGCGGCAAACAGCAGCTTCATCGCTTCTTCACCTATGTACTCGTAGGAGCGTCTGATCAGTCCAAGTCGTTGATTGGTTTTATTAACTTGAGCTTCAATATGCTTAACATAACATAACATAACATATTGATCTCGGCGCTGAAGTGTAGGCCTGATGTGGCCTGTCGCCGATTCTTTTCCTTTTCGTGACTTATTCACAGAAGATTTAAAATCATGTCATTTAACCGTGGTCAAATGACATGATTTTTCTTGTGATGAAATGACATGATGACATGATGAAACTTTTCATGACTGACGATAGTTTGAAGTAGCTACTAGACTTCCACAGGGTTCGATATGGTGCCAGGCATTTCAAATTTGAACATATATTTTTCCATTGCTTTATCCAGTCTGTTCTTGAACGCGTTCATACTTGGAGCGCCAACGATGTCATCGGGGAGGCTGTTCCACATGTCGGTGATTCGAAGCGAGAAGCAATTTTGTCGCGTGGAGAAGTTGCAGCGCAGTTTTTTTAGTTTATAGCCGTGG
This sequence comes from Hyalella azteca, assembly GCF_000764305.2. Lineage (NCBI taxonomy): Eukaryota > Metazoa > Arthropoda > Malacostraca > Amphipoda > Hyalellidae > Hyalella > Hyalella azteca. The sequence goes on along the minus strand of NW_025937483.1, from coordinate 23,044 downwards.
CCCCTGGTGTTGGTTCTTGTTTCAAGTTCTAGTAATCCTTCGGGGACCTTGTATAAACCATGAGTATACTTGTATACTTCAATAAGGTCCACACGCAGACGTCGATAACTGAGGCTTGGAAGCTTCACAATCTTCAATCTTTCTTCATAGGACTTGACCTTCAAGCCTGGAATTATCCTTGTTGCACGTCTTTGAACATTCTCTATTAAATTTCTGTCCTTTTTAAATCTCGGTGACCACTCAACATTTCCAAACTCTAGATTCGGGCGCACGACAGCAACAAACAACTGCTTCATCGCTTCTGTATCTAGGAACTCTTATGAGCGTCTGATTAGTCCAAGAAGTTTGTTGGATGTGTTAGCTTGCGTTTCAACATGCTTAGAAAATTTCAGCTCCTTGTCGACATAAACTCGCTTCTGCATCTATGTACTCGTATGTATGTACTGCATCTATGTAAAATTTCAACTTATTGTCGACATTAACTCCTGAATCTTTTTCCATGGTCGACTTCCACATCATCACTCTTTCGTTGCAACCATGTCTTCTCATACTGAATTACTTTACAGTTGTCAGCTTACTTTGCATACTTACTTAACAGTTGTCAGCATTAAAACGCAGACGCCACTTATCAGCCCAGTCAACCAAACTGTCAAGATCACATTGCAACTGTACTTTTTGCGATGTATTCCTCACTGTATGGTAAACTTTTGTGTCGTCAGCATACGTTGAGCACACTCTAGAGACAGCTTCTGGCAGATCGTTTATAAATACAACGAATAAAACAGGTCCGAGAACGCTTCCTTGTGGCGAGTTGTGGCACGCCGCGGCGCACTGAAGCCCAGTCTGATACGGTCTCATTAATACTGACACGTTGTCATCTCCCTACTAGAAAATCTCTGATCCATTTGAGTCCATTACTCTCAATAATTTCTCAAAGACTTCAACTAATACAACAGCCGCTCGTGTGGGACACTGTCAAATAACTTGACAAAATCTAGGTATATTGCATCTACTGGCTCTCTGTCGACCAGCAGGCGGGTCCCATCATTCAGAGTGGGCAAGGGGTTAGTGGTGCAGGAACTACCGGCAATGAAGCCCTGTTGACAGTCTGGTAGGAGATAATTAACAGCCAAATGGCAAAGGCAAAGATAGCCTCCTCATAGGCGTCGTGTATAGATCACCAAACAGTTCCTCTGTACATGATAACGATAGAGTACTAAACAGTCTTTTACCGAGCATGGCTTCCGTAGATCAAACACGTTGATCGTTGGTGATTTTAATCATCCAGAGCTAGACTGGACAGATGGATCCTCTCCAAGGTATGAGAATCACCCAGCATTCTTGTTCATGGAGTCTGTGAGAGACTCCTTCCTAGTTCAGCACGTTACCAAACCAACCCATTATAGAAGTAAACAGACTCCCAATATTCTAGACCTGGTGTTTACTAGTGATGAATCAATGTTAGATGAGCTTCGTCACGAGGCTCTATTGAGCAAAACCCATCACCAATTCTTGTTTTTCAGTCTTAAGTGCTGGACAGAAAAGACGCATCGGAAGCGTGAGCGTTTGAATTTTGCGAGAGACGACTATGATAAACTACGTGAAGCAGTGAATGCAGTGAATATTTCGAACTGTATTAAGGACATGAATGCGGCTGAGTCATGGTCATTTCTCAAGGACACAGTTGTGTCTGTAGCTGATGCGTGTGTACCTAAAATTGAGCTTGGTGGAGCCAAAAAAAAAACTCGGTGGATGAACAGTACAGTTTTAGCTAAGCTGAAAATAAAGTAGGAAGCCTACCAGCGTTATTTACAGACTCGTAGCGATGCTGACTATAACCTATACGCAAGAGCTCGAAATCAAGCTAAAGAAAGCTATCGCACCGCAGTGAAAACCCTCGAAAAAAGTATTGCTAAAAATGCAAAAAAACGAAAGCCTTCTTTTTGTACGCTAGCTCGAAGTGCAAGATGAAGGACGGTACTTCTGATTTGAAAGTAGATCAACGAAAGATATCCTCTGATGAGGGCAAAGCTAACGTACTTAATCATTTTTCCAGTAGCGTATTCACTGAAGAGGACTTGAACAGTATTCCAGCTATTGAGGAGCGCCTAGTCGGATCTAAATTAACAAGCTTTGAAATACAAGAAGAAGTGGTTCTCAAGCGCCTTATCGCTGTAAATCCAAACAAGTCATGTGGACCAGACGGCTTCCACCCCAGATTACTCAGAGAGTTAGTAACTGTCCTAGCCGGCCCTTTGACGTAATTTTTTCGAAAAACTTTGAACGAAGGGATCTTGCCGGCTTACTGGAAAGAAGATCAAGTGACACCGTTATTCAAAAAAGGTGACAAAAGCTGCCCGGGCAACTATCGCCTTGTCAGTTTGACAAGTGTCGTTTGCAAGGTAATGGAATCTGTTGTGAGGGATCGATTGATAGATCATTTGACTGCTAATAATCTTCTATCTGAATGTCAACATGGCTTTATTGCTGGGAGATCCTGCACCACTAACCTCTTGTCTATTCTGAACGAATGGACCCGCCTGCTGGACGAAAGGGAGCCAGTAGAAGAAGTGTATCTCGATTTTGCCAAGGCATTTGACAGTGTCCCACATGAGCGGCTGTTGCGGAAATTGCAGTCTTTGGGAATTGACAGCAATGTACTCAAATGGATCAGAGATTTTCTAGTAGGGAGACGACAACGTGTCAGTATTAATGGGTCCTTATCAGACTGGGCTCCAGTGCGCAGCGGCGTGCCACAAGGAAGCGTTCTCGGGCCTGCTTTATTCGTTGCGTTTATAAACGATCTGCCAGAAGCTGTGTCTAGCGTGTGCTCGATGTAAGCTGACGACACAAAAATTTATAATACAGTGAAGAATACGTCGCAAAAAGTACAGTTATAACGTGATCTTAACAGGCTGGTTAACTGGGCTGATAAGTAGCAGCTGCGTTTTAACGCTGACAAATGTAAAGTAATCCACCTTGGTAAGAATAGTGAACAGCAAGATTACAGTATGAGAAGACACGGTTGCAACGACAGAGTGATGATGTCGAAGTCGACAATGGAAAAAGATTTAGGAGTTAATATCGACAATGAGTTGAAATTTTCTAAGCATATTGAAGGTCAAGTTAATAAAGCCAATAAACGACTTGGACTGATCAGACGCTCTTTCGATTTCCTAGATGCAGAAGCGATGAAGCAGTTGTTTGTTGCTGTCGTGCGCCCGAACCTAGAGTTTGGAAACGTCGTGTGGTCACCGAAACTTGAAAAGGACAAAAATTTAATAGAGAGTGTTCAAAGACGTGTAACAAGGACAATTCCGGGCTTGAAAAGCAAGTCCTACGAGGAAAGATTAAAGATTATGAAGCTTCCAAGCCTCAGTTATCGACGTGTGCGTGGGGAACTCATTGAAGCATACAAGTATACTCATGGCTTATACAAGGTTCCAGAAGGATTACTAGAATTTGAAGCAAGAACCAACACCAGGGGCCACAGCTATAAACGAAAAAACTGCGTTGAAACACATCCATGCGACAACATTTCTTCTCGCTTCGAGTCACCGACATGTGGAACAGCCTCCCTGATAGTATCATTGACGCTCTGAGTATATGAACGCCTTCAAGAACAGACTAGACGAAGCTCTGCAGGAGCATATGTTCAGTCTTGAAATGCCTAGCAAATTACGGACCACACAATAAGTCCAGCAGCTATCTCAATCAATCGTCTGTTATGGAAAGATCGGGTTCCAAAGGCCGAATCCCTTGTGAATCAAGTCACGAAAAGTTCAAGAATCGGCAACAGGCCAAGGTGCTGACATTTCTATTCTATTCTAAACGATCGATCAGTCGATCCCTCACAACAGATTCCATTACCTTGTAAACACCACTTGTCAAACTGACAGGACAATAGTTGCCCGGCTAGCTTTTGTCACATTTTTTGATCAATGGTTTCACATGAGCTTCTTTCCAGTCATCCGGCAAGATCACTTCGTTTAAAGTTTTTTGAAAAAATGACGCCAGAGGACTGGCTAGGACGGTTGCAACTCTTTGAGTAATCTGGGGTGGAAGCCGTCCGGTTGACTTGTTGGGATTTAGAGCGATCAGGCGCTTGAGAACTTTTTCTTCTGGTATTTTATAACTTGTTAATTTAGAGCTGACTCGGCGCTCTGCAATGGCTGGAATACTGTTCAAGTCCTCTTCAGTGAATACGCTACTAAAAAACTGACTTAAAACGTTAGCCTTGCCCTCATAAGAGGATATCTTTCGTTGATCCATTTTCAAATCAGAAACGCAGTCCGTGCAAGCTAGCGTACAAAAAGAAGGGTTCCCGCTTATTTTTTGTATTTTTTGCGATATTTTTATTATATAGGTTATGTAGATAGCAGAAGGGGTGTACCGTCACACTTTGCATAAACAGCTTAAATCATAGGTTACCACAATCTTACCCAACAAAATTAACCAATTATTCCCGAATAAAACCTGATCATTTACTCACAATTTTATTTTGAATCTTGACAACAAAAAATTGAGCGATTACCCCCGAATTTGCATAAACAGCTTCAGGGTTCCGATCACTTACCCCGACCGCAGACCGACCAATTACCCCGATTAAGCACTCTTTAATCGAGAACTCAGGACTTAACCTAGAGAGGTTACCTGAAAAATATTTCTGTGGAATATATAATTTCTTACAGTGTAATACTGAATGATGATACAGTATACTGCCAGGGTATATCACCAGCTCAATTCATTTATTTATAAAGAGCCCCTCACAAAGTACGTTAAATCGGTCACAGGGAATGGGTGTTGTTTATTTAATATCACGCGAGTAACACTTTATAGAGAGGTGCTCATGCTCATTGTGAGACATTACCACCTCGGAGAACGACTACATCAGATCACCATTCTTATACACAGGAGTTACAGTACATTTTTGTGAAAATTCGAGGAAAATTCGCTACGAGTCTGTATTTATCGCTTGTAGGCTTCCTTCTTGGTTTTCAGCTTAGCTAGAACTCTACTGTTCATCCACTGAGTTTTTTGCCTCCACCAAGATTAATTTTAGGTACACATACAGCAACTGCAGACATAACCGTGTCCTTGAGAAATGACCATGACTCAGCTACATTCATGTCCATTTTACAGTTCGAAATATTCACTGTATTCACTGTTTCTCGGAGTTTATCATAGTCGCCTTTCGCAAAATTCAAACGTTCGCGTTTCCGAGGCGTCTTTTCTGTCCAGCACTGAACTGAAAAACAATGATTTGTGATGGCTTTTGCCCAATGGAGCCTAGTGACGAAGCTCATCTAACATTGATTCATCACTAGTAAACACCAGGTCTAAAATATTGGGAGTCTGTTTACTTCTATAATGGGTTGGCTTGGTAATGCGATTGACTTGGAAGGAGTCTCTCAGAGACTCAATGAACAAGGATGATGGGTGATTCTCATCCCTTGGAGAGGATCCATCTGTCTAGTCTAGCTCTGGATGATTAAAATCACCAACGATCAACGTGTGTGAACTACGTAAAGTTATGCTCGGTAAAAGACTGTTTCAGTACTTCATCGTTATCAGAGGAGCCGTTAGGTGATCTATAAATGACCCCTATGAGGAGGCTATCTTTGCCTTTTAGAGTAAGTTCACACCACACTGATTCTCTAGCTGATTGATGCTCTGCAGATAACTTGACTTGCTGGGCCCCAAAAGAGGTTCTAACTCACGAAGCTACACCCCTACTGCACTGCTCTTCATTTAAGTTATGAAAACAGTCAAAACCTGGCAACTGAAATTCAATAGGTACAAGTCCCTACCCCCCCGTGATTTTTGGGAAGTGTTTCTGTAATACCAATAATGTCTATGCACTCGTTTGCGATCAAAGCTAACAGTTCACTTTTTTTTGTTCCGCGAAAGCAGTTCCGCGAGTACGGTGTTATCGAACAAACCTGACAGGACCGTGGACAGGACCGTGAAGATAGATTCGGGTTCAGCCCCAAGGAACATTTGCACTGAAGCGTTGTTCCTATACAATTGTGTACTTTGATTTTAGTATTTATTCTAGTATTTATTTGATTTTAGTATTTAGTATCAAATTTTTGTACAGCATGTACAAAACTGTCTTGTACTGTTTCTCAGTTTATAAAATAATTTATGGGTTGGTTAAATCACTCCGTTCGGCGTGCGTCAAAATTTTCATTGTTTTTATTTATATATTATCCTTTCAATTGTTTTGAAATTTATTATAAGGAATGCCAAAATTAAATAAATACGATAATGTTGCTTGGAATGAGTTTCCATCAACTTTCTAGTTCACTCAGCTCAAGAAGTTCATAATGCATAAGCATCATTCTGAAGCTTGATTGTAGGAAAATAAGTTATTATAATTTATCATTCTTTGACTTTGGTTCTGAACTGGAAATCTTGAATAAATTTTATTCGTGAAATATTTTCCAAAAGTTTACTTCATTGGTCGGTCAATAATTTCGAATTTTGTGTCTTCTTCAGTAATGTCCGGATTTCTTTTCAATAACACTCGGGACCAGTTTTAACCAAGAAAAATGTCTCAATAAGTTTCGGTTCGAATTATTATCCAAACGATATAATGAGGAGGAAGGAAAGAGTGGCAACTGTAAACTAGTATTTATTTAAGATAAGGCACAGTGAGGTGTTATTACAGGATTAGATCGGGTAGCAATATCGACACAAGCGAGAGTGATCAAGTGAGTGTTGGAGCCGTCAGCACGTAAATAAAGGCGTGTGGTGGCTGGGCAACAACTACAGATAAGAGATGTTGGTCTGAGACTGCCTCAGGGGATGCTTAAGGAGCTTATATTGACCTACTACAATAACGTCACAGAAGGTGACGCGAGTGATGCTACTAAAGGTATGGGTGGTGACGTGTGACAAAGTTACCTGACAGTGATTTAGATATCATTTCTGTGCAGATACTGTCATGTCGTATTTACAGGCACATTTAAGCGTATTGTGCATCATCGTACGTCAGTAGGATGGCTCGTAACTTCTACATCAATATTCGAAACGTCGGGGTAGAAATTATCATATTAGAAACCCTCTTGCGCATCCACCCCATTCAGCTGGGCGCTTTAATTAAATTAAAGCCTGACAGGTTGACGTACCTGTTTATTTGAGGTCTCTAAATTTCAGCTCCCGCAACTTATGTTCCAAGTTTACAAATGTTACCTATATTCCTTACATATTTTTTTGCCAGAAACATTGTCTTAACTATGACAATATTTTTTTCCGCAAGAAATTGTTTATATTCAGATAGTCTGCAATTTACCATGATTTCTATTTGCCAATCAAGGTTGTGTAGAATTTTTTAGATCAATTGTGCGTGAATTATTATTTTACTTTGTGACTGAGGGTGCTGGTCCCTGAAACGTTTCCACTGAAAATAATTCAACATTTTCTTAAATTTTTGAGAATATTATTAACTTTTACATGGTCTTTTTCTAGATGTTTACAGCGAATTATTAACTTTTACATGGGATTTTAATGTAAAATTTGCTAGAATTGATGACAGAACTTCAATGCAAAAATTCGTATGAATTGATATTGAGAATCGACGCACTTTGAGTGACTGGGAGTACAATATTTATAGATTTTTGTTATCCCATTAACTGGTTGAAAAAACATTCAGTCATCAGTCGTGCATGAGTTAACCGTGACAAACACGATTTTTGATTCACTTTGAACCTGATTCAGAGCTTCTTCACTTTGAACATAAACGAAAAACGCAAAGCGAAATGATAGAGATTATTCATTCACATATATTAGATATGTATAATAAAAATTCGGCAGCTTTGGCACACAAAACCCTGGGTTGCATTCACCGCTTAAAATTAACTGTCAAATTATTCGAGCTAATATCCAGCGGTAGATGATAGTTCGACGTTAGTTTGTCTTGTCTTAGTTGATGTCCGGCAATTGACGGTACTTCGACATTATTTTGTGTTATCCGCTCAGATGTCCGGCAATTGACGATATTTAGACGATAGTTTTTCTTCAGGCATCAGCGCTGCAGAAACTCAAGCCCGACCCGACACAGGCAGCGTACCTAGGAATATGTAACAAAATTATTTCCTGTTCTTGATCCTAATGAGATAATTATGTATGTACTTTCATATGCAATTTAGTTCCTCCACTGCATCACACTCGGTGTATGCTTCGGATAAATTGCGGTTGGAACGCACCTGATCGCGTAAATGATGTACGCACCTTATCGCGTGGGGGATGTACGCACCTGATCGCGTGGGGGATGTACGCATTCTCGTGGATCCCCGTGAAGAGGTGCGCGTGGGGGCCACGCGCGTATAGGATGACGTCTTCCCCGTTGTGGTTGCTCTCGACCATGGGCACGGTCGCCTGCCCCACGTAGTGAGGATCCTCTGGAGCACAGCAGCAATTAAAGGTTATTGCTCGAGTTATTAAATTAAATAGTGTTGTTTTGATGAGCCCCAACTGTTTCTTCTAAATTCAGGCGTGAATCTAAGTTGAGAATGGTGTTTATTGAACTGGTTTCGACTGAGGCCTAACACCAGAATAATAACTTTTTCGAATTGAACAAGATTGTTCAAAGCGGGATTTCTACCTTTCGTGCTGATGGATTTGTTCGATATCTCGATATTCATTCACTATTGATAAAAAATTAGTGATTGATATTGATAAAAAAACTAAGATTTGTCCCATGTCTTCGAAATTTGCCCTGACTGTAAGATCTGTGTGCGAAACTGGCTACTATAAGTTCCGTTTTCTCCCATGCTCGCCTACCTGGATCACGTTATCCTTAATATTTTAATTATAATCAAACTCTCATAGCGCACCGAAATCCGGTTTGACTCGATTTATTTAAATCTAACATAATACTTGATGTATTTTACATCAAATTTACACACACTAATATAAAGTTAAATTTGAATTTTCTATTCAACTCACCTCTCATCGTTTAACAATGCCTAAGTATTCTTCCACTAAGAATATAATAGTTCTGGTCCCGGTAATATCCAGACCGATGGGATTCGTTACCCAATGTATTTCTATTGACACTCTTCATGCAAGAAACACAAACTTATAATATTCACATTACAGAAAATATTAATGCATAGTAACCGTAATTCTCGTCGACGGGGTTGGGCCTGAGGTCATTCTTCTGGTCCCTGAAGCCGGGGCCGTTGGTGTACATGAGCGTCGTGAACGGCATGTTGTCCACGTCCGACACCGACGCCAGACCTGCCCCACACACCCAAACTCATTAGACTCTTGTTATAGCCCATGCGCCCGCAAGTAGATAATTGCCTCGCCAACATCCCGGTACTAAGAAACTTGTGTGCAGGAACCTCCTCGGTCCACGGCGCAAGACCTGCCCCACACACCCAAACTCATTAGACTCTTGTTATAGCCCATACGCCCGTAAGTATATAATTGCCTTGCCAACATCCCGGTACTAAGAAACTTGTGTGCAGGAACCCACTCGGTCCACGGCGCCAGACCTGCCCAACACACCCAAACTCATTAGACTCTTGTTATAGCACATGCGCCCGTAAGTAGATAATTGCCTTGCCAACATCCCGGTAACCTGTCTACGGATGACCTGTACCAAGGAACCTGTGTGCAGGAACCTCTGTCCACGACGCCAGGTTTGCCCCACACACCCACACTCAGTCTTCGGATATCAGTGAGTCAATCTAGGCGATTATGTGTTAAGACCTCTGCTGGCAGTGCTGGGGCACATTTTCCATACACTCACCGGATGAACCAAGTAAACAAAATAAATAGTATGCTGATACGCAGAATTTTGTTAGTGGTTCCCAATCAATTCCTTCATTGCCAATATCAATTGATGGAAAATTTTCTCAATCTGTCTGTGTTTCTTTATTTAACAGTACCTATTACAGTAATTGGTAGTACCAGTTAGCCTTATTGTATCAGACTAGATCGTAACCTATGAGGAAAAATGCATAATGTTGATGTGGATAAATGAAAGATGAAATATTCATCCGATGTTAATAGAAAAAATGAGTGAGTGAGTATTGCTTGGACTGACATAGGCAGATACTAACCCAAACGAGAACTCATCCATACATGGATTCACCCTGACTCTCACCCATACAAGGGCTCACCCAGACCCTCACCCATACAAGGACTCACCCAGACCCTCACCCATACAAGGACTCACCCAGACCTTCGCCCATATAAGGGCTTACCCAGACTTTCACCCATACAAGGACTCACCCAGAATATCGCTGCCTCTGCTAGGGTATCCGTTGATGGTCATTGGCTGTGAGTGGTCGGCCGTGACGATGATGAGAGTATCTTGGACATCCGTCATTGACACGGCCACTTCAACGGCCTTCTCGAACTCAAAGGCCTCTTCGACGGCCGACCTGTGCTCGTTAAGGTGGTGAGCTGTGTCTATTAGGCCTCCTGAGGGTGATGAGAGACAATTAAGGTGATGACAGGGTGGCGGGCCGTGCCTTTCAGTTAACTAAAAGTGAGCTACAAGTTAAGCTCAAATCTATCCTGTGAGTGATGAAAGGGTCTTAATGTGGTGGAAGGTGTTGGGGGGCGTGTCAATACCCTCCAAGGCATCTCGATGTGGTGATGAGTCTGTTATGTGATGGGGAGTGGGCGGTAAAATTATGCGATGGTGGCGAACCAAGTCTGTGAACCCTCCCGTGGGTGATGAGAGGTGAATGCATGAGCGTGTGGTGAAAAATGCGAAATGGGTGGAGAAGCAATAAGTTAGAGCAGAAGATGCGATGCACAAACAAAAGTATAGTAAACTGAATAAGTAGCGTGGATGGATGGTAGAGGCTACAGAAGAACTTTTCAATTGGGAAAACTGACCTTCCACGAAGAGGAAGAAGCCTTTTGTGTCCATCTGCAAGACTTCGATAGCCACTCGTGTCATCTCAGACAAGGTTGGGTTGGAAGAGTCGTTTTCCACGCGGTACTCCATGTGGCCGTAGTCGAACAAACCTAAACAATAATTTTTGATCATCTCAATTTAATTTGTTGAAGAAACTTTGTAGTTTTCGTTTGGTTTGCCTTGTATTGCAATGAGGCTGGAATCCTTCGGTTACGTTGTGTTACCTGCAAATATCAAATGAAAAAGGTTAGTGTAATATGGTCAACCTGAAATACTTTGTCGTGGGCTGTTGTGAGGAACGGCAATGTGTAACTACAGTGTATATCAAGGGCTTCCGAAGCCGCGGGCTCTGATGTGGTATTACCGGGTTGACACTCGCCTTAGGAGTCCCGTTCACCGGTTGTTTCACCATGCGCACTCAAATAAAAATTTCGGTTTTTGTCTATCGGTTGTAGGGACTTTGTTGGTGCGTACCTTCTACCTACCTTGGTTTGCATCTTAGTATATTTATGTAGCGTCCCCTGGTAGGCCTGATTTCTAGTCAGGCCTCTTAGTACTACTCCTACGTTGTCAGTCACCTGCGGTGTTGTCATGTTACTGTATCCAATTTTTTTCAAGTCCCTAACGTGTGCGACACTCGTCTTGTTCAACCACGACGGATTATTTTTATTAAAACACATTATTTATAATGCCATCTTTCGTCGTACCTCTTATTTACCGTTTACCTCATGTTTCTAGTTGAGTTTCGATCGCGCTGAAATTTATCGGAATGATTTGCTTTTGTATTTCAACGTGTTTCTTGGTGTGTTGGTTCAGTCAATAATTGTTTATTAGAGTTTTATTCCTACTGTATTGAGGTTTACAACATCAATTTTCACAGAACAAAGTAGTTCCGATGCGTCCTGTTTCAATTTTACCGCTTCAAATTCTACCTCTTTGGCTCAAGGTATGGCGCGGCCACAGCAGTTCGTAAGGCACTGACCTAAGAGGTAGTCTGTATTGGCCGTGTCCACTGTGAAGAGCTGGTCCCTGTTCCACACGTAGCTGTTCATGCCCAGCAGGTTCTTCTGGTTGATCCACGTGTCGATGAGATTCTTGCCGTCGTCTCGCCTGCCAGAAGTCTCGCCCTCAGGATCTACGGCGTCCTTGGGTAGGAACTTCTTGCGACCTCCGCCCAAGATCACCTACGCATCATTAAAGATTTATCAAAATAATTTTTTTTCTCATGGAATGTTTAGAAAAAGTTATAAAAAGCAAGGTAAGGAGATAGACCTCCTTATCATGAAGTTCAATCTAATTTTTATATTTTTTTGTCGATTATAGCTGCTTATATAAGATATCGCCGTCTCATTCCCGTGCAATGTAGCAACCATGCATGCAACTAAATGAAGTACAACCAGCCTGGAAATTAGTACCAAGGCGGGTGAACACTGAACACGCCAGAGTGCCTACTACACCGAAAACCATCTTGAATGAAGTTACTAAAATACCTTGATTTTTGAGCCGGTGTTGCCGAGCACGAGCTGCTCAGCGATGTCATCGCACATGTCTGGGTCGCCGTTGTCATCGTTGATATCATCGTCGCTCTCCCAGTGTCTGGAAAATACACACGGCAAAATATTATTTTTGTATCTAGAAACATTATTCAAATCCTGCTGCTACATTTCCGTTTCTATTGTATCATTTAAATTAATTTTAACATGTGCTCCAGAGTACCTAGCATGGAAATGATAAATTGAAATTCAAGGCCACAAAACTCACCGCTCGGCAGTGTGCGCGTAGTTGCCGGCGGGGGATGCGTGCGTCACTCGAGTCGTCGTCACGATGCCCGTGGAACGACCAGCGTCCTGAGGCATGAGGGACTATTAGGTAACCAGGCGAGAAAACAATTAGGACATTATTTACAGCTTTTAATTAAGCACCCTGCCCAGTAATTAAGTACCCTGTCCATTAATCCCCACCCAATTTGGGGATTAATGGGAAACACTGAGCAGGTATGAATTGAAAACTCAGCCAAGGGACCAATTAGATGCTGCGACCACGTTTTAATTGAGGATTCACTCTAAATACCACGTAAAAAAGCCATTCCATCTATCGATTTAATGTAAAGCCCAGGTACTGTAAACCAGTTGCGAAATATCGATATCCAGCCTATCAAGATATAAAAACGGTGAGCTTTCGGGAGTCACCTGCAACCGTTGAGCAATTTTCAGAAACGAGACAAGAAGCACGCATGCATGCCAAGACTTTCTCTTGACGCGGGTTTCGGTGATAAACTTTTCGAACGAACCATTCTGTGTTCAAAATCTGCTACAATTTTTTTGGTATTGTTCTAGACCGTTCTAAATAAAGCCTCAGCTATAAAGTGGGCCGTTCATTAGTTAACGTCACATGGTGGAATTCCTCGCCTACTAATATCATCTAACAATTTTTTATTCGACCTTGATCGAATTCTATAAAAAAAGGTATGGAGTTGAGTACAAACATTACCACCTCAATGATGTCTAAATTACACCCTTTTGATCACAAGAAAGTTTTTCATTATTGGAATTTAGCAATGAAGTTGAATCCTTTGATTTGTTAGTGAAAAATATGATGTGCCTGTGAATGAAAGGCTTGGGTTCTTGTCGTCAGTTTGTAGTCGTGACAGGTGCAGGGATGTTCGTCTTAGGTCGTCGCCATCTTTAAATTCAGTTCTGACATAAAAGGCAGTGTCAGGAGTCTTGATTTCAGGCTTTGTTTAAGAAAGAATTTGAATATTTTAGCGGAGTCTATTTCAGGAAAAATTGTGTTGATATCGTAGTGGGTTTTCAGTGATTTTGAATTTGATAAAAAGCTGTCGAACCACTTATTGCGGGATGGTGGAGGTGTTGACAATGTGAGCATCTAGTGTTATATCTATTGATATTAATTGTGTCCTGTTGGTCAGCGCCAGGCTATCTTGTGGAATGTTTTTTATCATTTGTTTGGCTATGTCCAGATACGTTTGTGTTTGATTGTTTCTCGTTGTGATTATTATTTTGATTTTTTTGTATTTGTTGCTTGCGATAGGGACATTTTACTGCTAGGGTGCGGTGATCGTTGTAGCAGTTGAGACATTTTTGTTGGTGTTAGTGCACTGGGTGTGGGTGTGGTTTTAAACGGCGCAATCGGAACTCGAGAGAGGTAGATTTGCATCGGTGTGTGGGGTGGTCTTGCATCGGTGTGTGGCATAAATATATAAGTGCGTAGATTGGTACTGTTCGCATACAGAGGATGTTATTTTAGTTTGATACAAGTAGACTCCGTTTGTTAGTATGTTATGCTTTCTCTGTGTGTGTGATTTTGATGACTTGTGCATAATTTTTTATTTTGATCTCATCCCTGTGCAGCTAGTTTTGTTGTGTGATTTCGTGTTTACTTTCGTCGACAGCGTGGCTTCCTACGTCACTGTAGAGTAGTGCGTAAATTATCCATTTTATTTTAATGCTGGCAAGTACTATAGATATCATGTTGATTTTGTTGAATGCTTTGGTCGCTTCATTTTATTTCAACTGGTCAATTGCAGAGGTGCCGTCGGCCACGGTGAAAAAGCCAGTAGCGGCAATTGAATAAAATGGGCGTTAAGTTTTCTTGAAATATTCGAAAATTTTCTGGTCGGTCGGTATCCTAGGGTCTATCTTTTCAGTTGGAAACGATAAGTCTGGGCTCTCGTGCAGTCAGATGCGTTAGATGGTGGGTTAGACGCAGGTGAAGATGAGAGTTAGTGAAGTGATGTGTGGGTCGAAAGTCGAGGTCACGTCATGATGACGAAGATGGGGGATTGCTGTCTTTCATCCTCTGGGACAAGCCCTTCGAGTTCGCGGCAGGAACGCGCCCCTGGAGGAGAGGACCTAGGGGTGAGAGATGGGAGCAAAACCACAGATATATGGTACAGTACGGTCGTATATACAATAAATGGGGTCAACAGAAGCACGAATAAAGATAAGTCACACTTTCTAAGAGACTCGTACTTATTTCTGTGATGCTGCTAATACGGGATGCTGAAGAAGAGTTCAGGTACCAAGGAAAAGAACCACAATATTAGCCACGGGGCAAATATAAGATGTCTGTCACCTGGAAGTTCTTGAGGACAGACTCGGTATGGAACTGCTGGATGTTCATGGCCAGACAGTCGCCTAGCAAGACGTTGGCGTCCACGCCGATGGTCGCCTGATTACCCTTCACCCCATTGAGGTATGCAGTGGAACTGGCGGCCGAGTCCGTGACTTGCATGTTCGTGTTGTATGTCTGCGATAGAGAACCGGGCACTCTTAACTGGGACTGTCATTTTGAATCCGAAATAGATTCGTGTTGTAGGTCTGGTCTGCGATAGAGAACCGCGCACTCTTAACTGGGACTGTCATTGTGAATCCGAAATAGATTCGTGTTGTAGGTCTGCGATAGAGAACCGCGCACTCTTAACTGGGACGGTCATTGTGAATCCGAAATAGATTCGTGTTGTAAGTCTGCAATAGGGAACTTCTCACTTTTAACTCGGAATGTCATTGAGAAGCGAAATGCCTCATGTTTTGTGTTTGAAATGCCTCATGTTTATGGCGGACTATCTTTGGGAGTCTAAAATAGGTCCGTGTTGTAGATCTGCCAGGCAGCACCTGTCAGTTCGCATGAGAACTGTTGCTGTGAATCTGAAACAATTTCCTACTGAATATATCATCAGTCCAGCACAATGTTTGAAATCGAAAAATTGGTTGAGATGTTGAAGTTTGGACTTCAAAAAAGTGCTGCTGGATCCTGGAATGATGATATCTTCAAGTGTCGAAACGATGTGTCAGTAGAATTACTTTTGCGATTCAAACAAATTCATAATCATTTGTTTGCGTCATGATTAATAGGAACAGTGAATGATATGATTCCCTGTCTTGTTGTAATTTATGTTGAATAAGTATCGTTGCCACTGAGTGTCTATAAATGAACGATAGAATATCGTCATTTTGTAGTGAGACTGATTTTAATCTACCTTGACCTTTAACAGACTTGTTAATGGTCAATCTCCTCTTAAATAACGTTGACAAAACCTTCCATTGGTCATCTGTTGTAACTGTTCACTGTTTTAATTGAGATTTATTTCGTAACTGATTATAATTGAGCTAAACTGACGGGTCCAAGAGGTAACCACAACCCACTTTGATGATGCTGGAGAAGGGGAAGCGTTCCCAAGCGGACTGCTCGAGCTCGTATTTGCCAGAGCGTTGGCCCTTGAGGAGCCTGGCGGCTGTGAAGGTGGCGATGCCCGTGCCGTCGCCGAGGAAGACGATCACGTTCTTGGCCTGGCTCACGATGGGCGTCTTGGCGAGCTGGTCGGCTAGCTCCGCTTGGCATCTCGCGTTCCAGAACGCCGAATCTGAGCGATCGCGCAGTTTAATGAAATAACACAAAATGCACAATACAAATATTTGTGTATTTTGCATATTAATGAGCTAACTCCCAGAACGACTCGATCTACACTCTTTTCGACCTAGAACTACGGAGCACACGAAGCAATTGATTGTGCATGAGAACTCTCATCAATGCTCGAACCTTCAATTTCTTGAATGAAACACGACAAACTTGACTATTATGTGGCCTAAGTGGCAACGCCTAAAGTAAAGGCCCAAGTTATTCAAACTAATATAACCTAATCCTTTTTATTTTGTCGTTTGGTACGAACGAGTAATTAAACTGTGTGGTCAAAGATTGACAATGCACAATTACAATTTGATCATCCGTCGCGGAATTTCATCAAAAGCGTCGCACTATTACCTAACTTATGTATATTTATTATACATGTATACACACACGATGGTCACAGCTACCTTCTAGAGCGCGCAGGCTGCCGTCCTCCATGACGCGTTGACGAGGGGTGGGGTGAGCTCCCAGGTTGCGGTGGTCGCCATCATCGTCGGCTGGTCGCAATTTGGGCTCGCCTGCACCAACATGTCGTTGTATAACCGAAAATGTTATACAAAAACAATTTTCATGTAAAAATGTTTTGTATAACCGTAAAATTTTTTTGTATAACTGTTTGTTCGTAAAAAACAAAAACAATTTTCATGTAAAAATGTATTTGTACACTTAAAAAATACTTAATAGACGATATAGAGGAGCAAAATAAATTTATGGTTTAATTTATTTCTTGGGGTTGAATGACATCACGTATCGCTAGAAAAATTAAGGCCTAATTCAGGTTAAAATTATTTTCAGACAACATAATTCATTGTAAAGCTTATAAACTATTGGAATAACTTGGATACCTGTAATACAAGACGAGTTTTTTCATATTTAAGGAAGAATAAAAAATTTATCTCTTTAATTTATGTAAACGTAATTTGAGGCTGGTAACAATTGCCTTACCTGCAGTTCGGGCCGCGGAGAAGCCAGCCGTCGCCAGCACCAAAATGAAGGTCAAAACTCTCATTCTGTCCAAATTTCCTGAAATATCTACATATACAATCACCTGCAAAAGAAATGCGTACATGAAAATTTTTAAATGTTCATCGTAAAAAACATTGATTACGTTATAGTGATACATGTCATTGTACCAGGTCTTAGGTAATTTAGTTTCTAGCCCCAGTAGTTTCACTATCACTGCAATTTCTCGCTCTGGCTGAACACCAAAGTTTAAAAATTGTGTATATGTAGTATGTGACGATAAAGTTGTCGAAAAATGAAATTACGGTTCATTTGAATCCCAAAAGAAATTTATTTATGCATCATATGATGAAGCAACGGAATTTTTACGGCCTACAATGCATTCGACCCGCTATGTGATGTTTATCATAATATTATGTAGTTTCATTTTGATTTTGACGTATGTTACTCAATCATTCATCGTACTTCCTTGATACTCGAATATATTTATCTTTAATTGTACTATATGCATGGTTTTAATGTTTAAGAGCTCAAAATTTAATACTTTTCTCTTATTGGCTCTTTGCGTATTGCATGCAAGAGCCGAGCGCACTTCCACACTATACGTTCAACTCGTGACAACAAATACGAGTTAACGAGAGTGCACTATGAGCAATTAGTGCACTACGTCTCCTAGAAGTGAGAGTAATGACTGGCATTAACGACTTCCATCCTAGCTATTCTAATATAGAACCTAGACTACACAAGCAATTGTATAAGGAAAAAGTACTTATATTGAGGACCCAGCAGGTCGCCTATCGCAGCACGAGGCGAGCAAGGCCGGCGTCAGCCAATAGCGCGGAGCCGCTCTGTACGACCACGTGGTTAGCACAGGAGGCGCAGTTCACTGATAGCGAGCATGCGCAAGTTATCATGCAGTTAGCGCGTGTGCGCATGAACATAAGTCTAGTCAGTTTATCATCTCGAGAAAATATATACTTTAGTTGGGAATTGTCTCATGCTCACAGGTTTCGCTCGTGTAGAAGCAAGGACAATCACGTTATGGAAACTACGCAACCACTCTATCGTTACCAAACTACAGCCAATTAACCACAGTCTGCTTATAATCTATTTGGTCAGACATTATTTGCTATACGAATATTATCTAAATAGGAGTACTTTATGCTAAGGAATACCATTATTAAATTTCCTCCAAGTAGTTTGACTGTATTTGTCATGTTTTGATTATCGAGCGTGTAAAAATCATCTCTTCAAAGAGTAACCCCTATAAGGGGCTTCCCAAGGCCAAGGAGGCAAGAATGACACCTAAGGAGCTCCCCAAACTGACCCCATCTGTTTGAGGTACAGAGTTCCATCTGTGTGGGTGAAGGGGCATTCAGTCGTGCAGGGTATTAATTAACAACTTCTTAAGCATTGCATTGTTCAGCGGGGGCGATTTTGTTGAGTCGGCGTATGCCAGATAACAAACCAAGTCGATTGTTGGGATTACAGGAACGTTTGTAAATAGTGATTCTACATCCAATGAAGCATGGATACCGTGTGGATTAGTTGCTCGGATAATTTGCAAAAAGTCATCTCGAACTGATCTGGTATTTACACTGCATGTAAGACACTATCATTCGATTCAATTGTTTAGCGATTCCATACACTGGGGTTGGGACTTCAAAAATTATTGGCGGTAGTGGGTTTCCTGTTTTATGAGTCTTGACTGTACCGTAGGTGTAGCCAGGCTTATTTTCTCCTGTAATGGGCTGGAAAATTTTATAGGGTTTGCCGTGGCTATAGCTGCTCCGATCAGTTTGTTAATTTTGGTTTTCAACGCAGCTATAGGAGCTATTTGACCTTATTGCCTGAAGATGCTCAGTGATGAGCGAAACGCGTCGCAGGATTTATTTAACCTTAGGATTACGCGCTGCAGGATTTATTTAACCTTAGGATTACGCGCTGCAGGATTTATTTAACCTCTTAGACAAATTTTAAGACTTGTTGACCCTATTAATGTACCTTTTATCAGAAAGCTTGAGAAATTAAACTCAAAAAAATTCCTAATAAAACTGGCATTATTTCTATATCTGAGTAAACAATAAATTTGACGGAAACTCATTCAGAGAAACAACGTATTAATTTAACCATGGCATTCCTTATAATAAATTTCAATTCAAGGAAGATAGAAATAAAAACAATGAAACTTTTAGCGGATAAATGCTGAAAGGAGTGATTTTACCGACCAGTAAATGATTTTATAAACTGAGAAACAGTACAACACAGTTCTGAACATGCTGTACTGTATAGTATACTAAAATCAAAGTACACACTTGTACTTTGCCAACAGTTCAGTACAAATGTTCCGCGGGGCTGAACCCGAATCTATCTTCACGGTCCTGTCCTCAAGTGCTCAGGATTGTTCGATAACACCGTATACGCTGATTCTAACCCCTCACCTGTGACCGTCGCTGTATGGTAAGCTAGGAAGTTCCTACGTCTTAACGATGACAGTGAATGTTGCCACACATAGCAGCATCAGTTGCGATAAGTTGGGCCTTTAACATTCAATACGATGTGACGTCGGGAGCGCTTAGTATCGGGAGGCAAAATTTCTCCATATTCGTTTACTTATTCAACGCCAAAGTATTGACTTTATCTACAGCAAACAACCCAATTCATCTGTATGATCCGGTAAAAGCCACGCATACGAGTCCAATTTTCTGTTCTATCGCGGATCAATGCCATTTTGTTATTCTCGGTTTATATCCGCAAGCTCTCAATTCTTCTAAATCTGGAACAACATATGGACCCGCAGCTCTGCCGCATTTCGCGTGGCTTTTGTTAATTTGGCCTAATTTCATTTGTTGCACTTGTACCAGGTGTCATTTATTGTCTCGACGCTGAATAATGTGTGGTAAGGTGTGGATAAGCTTATCATTAATTAGCAACCCTGACTAAATTGTTTTGTACTATGAGCCGATTGAAACAAGTAAATGTTATCAAACATTATAACTATGAATTAATTATAAATTTTAAAATTTATTTTGCAGACCAATGCGTAGTAATATCAACCCGTTGGGTATTGGTGAACCTAAGGTGTAATTGTTTGTTCTGCGTGCAGACTAAAATTAAATTTTACTACGTTCTTTTTTCATGTTAACCTCTGTACAACGTGAAGACAATCGTTGATGATTCGCAACCGAACATCGGCTGGATATCAGCGGTTACAATGCTCTTGTTAACCATATGCAATATTGTGAATTTCTTCCACTAGTTTTTTATTTATCTTTATAAACTCTCATGAGCCTTGAGAAACTCTCTCTCCAACTCTCTCAATATGAACCTTTATAAACTCTCTCATCTCAAACTCTCTCAAGCTGTTCACAGTATCTTCTCATCTCAGAACCTCTCCTATAGTAACGATCGTTTCCATGCAGCAACATCCAATTGAAGGTAGTTCACTGAGAATAATCGCTAAAACGCGCACACAAATTTCTTGCAATCATGAGTTTTAAAAGCTCTACAGTTAGAGCATGGAGCTGATTAATGATATGTACAGACTTAAGCATACAATTTTTGCAGAGCCCTCTGACCGTCAGCGGATCTACAGTTTTTACACTCGGCAAGCATCGAAATTATTTTTCATGGATCAAGTTTAGAAGGAATAAATCTACTAGAGAGAATGACAGAGAAATAAAAACAAAATCAAAGTTCCCGCCAGAGGTTGCCTAACGTCCCCGCTGGACTCGACGCCTCAGATGTTAGCATTCCTGGAGTCACCAAAGAATCGCACGGCCACAAAGACGCCCGTCTTACGCTCGAGTCCCTCTAAAAGCACCAGATCAGTCGTCTCCTTTGGCCTGCTGTACACGTAGCGAGGGGCAAGAAATCTATCAGGCTTGAAGGTCTTCAAAAATCAGGTCACGTCCATCCTTTTCTGCCAGAATGGTTCCTAAGTCGGCCTCCGAGCTGCGTCCATTACTGCTGAGCTGCCATGCAGTCTTCAGCCTATACGCATTCCGGCGACTGATAGGGGTGCTATGCACTGAAGTGAGTGCGAGAGGTGCTATATGCACTGAAGTGAGTGCGAGAAGTGCTATGCACTGAAGTGAGTGCGAGAGAGCAGGCAGCATTATGCACTGTAGGCAGCATTATGCACTGTAGGCAGCATTATGCATTGTAGGCAGCATTATGCATTGTAGGCAGCATTATGCACTGTAGGCAGCATTATGCATTGTAGGCAGCATTCTGCATTGTAGGCAGCATTATGCATTGCTGAAGTTGAAAGCGGGCGCTATTCTAGCCGCCTCTTTCAGGCGCTGTCAAGCCAATGTAAATCTCAGGAGAAAAATTTCGGCTTATCGCGGGAGCTCGATAAGATAATAAAACAAGCTTTGCAGTTATTGCATGCATGGCGCCTCAGTCTCGCATAGTTATGTATATTTTATGCTCGGATTTTCTTGTTGCTAGTATGACAGATAATAAAAACTTAGAAATAACTTTAACTTTTGTCAGAATCTCAGATTATGACAACTTCTTGCTATCAATTCTTAAATTATTATTTTATACGTATTGAGAACATTTCTGAATCTCATTGATAATTCATGCTCTTTAGTATGAGCATGAATGATGAATAATGAAAAATTCAGTTTTTTTGTGGGGCATGTTCTGAAAATATTGGTATAATCACTGTTGTTGTTTGGTCTTTCTGGAACGTCAACGAACTTTTTGGTCATGACCTGCCAACCCTTCAAGGAAAGAGTTAATAAGAAATATCTGATTATCGATCTATCACAGAGCTAAGTTTTCAAGCTAAATAATAACGAGCAACGTTGTTAAACAAGACGCACTTGTTTAGTGCCTCGTCATCTCTCATCGCTCAGTGTGAGTTAAGGCACGCAAACAAACATAGTGGAAAAGCTAAGACTTTTATAAACTCTCCTTCAAGTTAAATTCCAAGTCCTATAAGTAGACCAGCAAAGTATCATGGATACTAG
This sequence comes from Hyalella azteca, assembly GCF_000764305.2. NCBI lineage: Eukaryota > Metazoa > Arthropoda > Malacostraca > Amphipoda > Hyalellidae > Hyalella > Hyalella azteca. Next base: position 787 of record NW_025937483.1, on the reverse strand, counting down.
TGTCATCATACATTATATATTGCTTTAAATCTTGAGTAAATGAGAAAATTAAAAATGAACTGATTCCAAAAAATCATTGGTTTGCCACTACGCAAACAAATGCAGGCAAGAATTGCTCGTCATTTATTCGCCGCGGACGCCTGAATTATATGCCGAGGACCAACACAAATTGCAAGATGGCGCCTCTCTTAATTAAATGGCAGGCCCTGAGCTCTCCGCTGGGCCAGAAAACGCAAAACATTCCTGGGGCCTCCGGGACGACAATCGGACATTTCTTCATGAAGACCAACGATTTAGGTCTTACATCGTCTCCCCTCGCTACTGTCGTCCTTGAAGCGTACTGTATCGTCACGAAAAGCCTTGCATCGTTGTCATGACGATCCTTGCATCGTCGTCATGACGATCCTTGCATCGTCGTGACGATCCTTGCATCGTTGTCACTAAAAGCCTTGCATCGTTGTCATGACGATCCTTGCATCGTCATGAAGATCATAAATGCAAATGGTCCTGGAGTCCATTTGCTGGAGATGCATGACCTCAATTGGGGCGTAGAGTTGGGCTCCCTAGCGGCGCCTGTTTACTCAGCGCAGAGTTTGTTATGTCTGCGATGCCGGCTGCTTTTTCCCGGCCTCTTATACCCCTGTGAAGCAACGAAACCATTCACTGGATGCATAAAGGGAAATGCAAAAGTAAGACTATGGCTTCGGTTACGAACAATTTAAATCCTGGCGATTGTTCCCCTGTGAAGCAACGAAACCATTCACTGGCTGCTTCAAAAGCAAATGTA
>NW_025937482.1:0-1202 GCF_000764305.2 Hyalella azteca | reverse complement strand
TAACGACAAACTTAAAACTATACTATTTTCGACAGTCGTACCTCCATCGATTTGGCATGGCAGACACTCCCATGTGCTTGCATTGTGGGGTGGATGATACAGTGGAGCATTTTCTCCTGGCATGCCTGCGGTACCGCCTGGAGCGTCAGTTTCTGATCACTACTACTTGAACCATGGGTGTGCACCATCTAACTGTACGAATACTTCTTGGAGGAGGCAACTACCGCAGAAGGGTTCAACATGCAATTATAAGAGCAACAATCACCTATTTGACGCAAACAAATCGTCTGACTTCCCTGTAGTGCATGAGCACCACCCTCCCTGGATTTACCTGTGATCAAATCTGGAAGACCAGCTAGCTAATAGATCCTTCAACTTCAAGGATCATTGACACTTGACGCTGAAACTTTCTGCTGAGTCCAGGTGTAACGAGTGGTTATCTTCCGACTACTTCTTCACCTTCAAGCCGTACACAACAACAACAACAATTTACAGAATACAGTTTTATTCTGTAATGTAGCGCGCTACTGCCCATCTCTGCAAATAAGCTTATTATGTTATGTTGGCTTGTGAAATCGTTGCATATTCAAGGATGATACGCAGGAAAAGCAGAGACGGACATATAATTTGAGAACTTTATTTGGAGGAAGCTAATACAAGACTAAATGGCAAAGGCATATCAGGCTTACAGGAGTTGCTAAGGGGCCGGGCAACACAACAGTTCTAGAAACAGAGCCTAAAACGTTAACAAGTAATAGGCATATTGAACAGTGAACACGCATAAAAGAAACTTGATTCCAGAAGCAACACTTGGACCAATATGGTTGAGTGTAGAACTAATTATTCCACTTAATTGTTGAAATTTTTTTATTTCCATTGTATTAATGAATGATTAAACTAGTATATAGTTCAACCATGGTATTAATAGTTTAATATTATTAAATAGTTCAACCATGGTATTAATTGTTCAGCTGGTACTTTGTTTTTTGTGAGACTCCGGATTTTAGTTCATCTTCCGTTTAGCGGTCTTCTGATCGAGCAGAGCCAGGCTCAGCCAGGCTGGCTAAGCCTGGCTCTGCTCGAGTCTTCCTCAGATAAGTGGTACGAGGGTTGCGGAAGACGGACGTAGGTTTGTACTGCTCTGTGCCTGACTGTCCAATTTCCAAATACATAAAGTACATATAGTTAGACGCTTAATTTCG
>NW_025937481.1:0-809 GCF_000764305.2 Hyalella azteca | reverse complement strand
TATTTTTTTTATATATATAAAAGTAAAAAAATAAATTCATTGTAAATTAGTTACATCGGAGACACTGGCCTCTTTGGAAGTGTTGTCTTTAAAAAGTAATTTTTAAACGCATATTATTAATTTTATAGTCGACATTCGTTAACCTAGCCGAGGCATCACACGAAATTGTTTTTGATTAACCATGTGAGCTGAACAGGTAATTTTTGTTAACTGCAGTGGTTGTAATGGTTCTAAAACTGCAGTGGTTGTAATGGTTCTAGAACTGCAGTGATTGTAATGGAGCTAAAACTACAGTGGTTTGTAATACTAATAGTTCTAAAACTACAGTGGTTGTAATGGTTCTAAAACTGCAGTGGTTGTAAAGGTTCTAAAACTGCAATGGTTGTAGTGGTTATAAAACTGCAGTGGCTGTAGTGGTTAAAAAACTGCAATGGTTGTAAAGGTTCCTTAACTGCAGTGGTTTTAATGTTTCTAAAACTGCAGTGGGTGTGATGGTTCTAAATCTGCAGTGGTTGTAGCGGTTCTAAATTTGCAGTGATTGTATTGCCATTAAAATATATACAATACAATATAACCTAATCAGGTAAGCCTTTGGTAATGAAAAATGATCCGAATAACACTCTACTGCAACCTAAAATAAGTTTACTACAACGGTAACTTTTACAAAAATACGAAAATTCATGAGCGTCATTGGCCATGCTCAGACCCGATGAAATTTCATCAGAAATTGCGATCTCAGCGTAATGCTGATGATTCTCGGCGTTGTCCAGATCCTTTTAGAGGCCTCTGCCAAAGCCACATTTTTCTTG
>NW_025937480.1:0-332 GCF_000764305.2 Hyalella azteca | reverse complement strand
ATATTTAAAGACGATATTCCTGCAGGATATTAATAGCGAAAATTTCCACATAATATTCCAGAGGAATAATCCTAAAGGATACTCAATAGAGGAATTTTTCAAGAGGATAGTCCATATTATACATTAATAAGGAAATTTTAAGAGGAAATTCCATAAGGAAATTTCAAGAGGAAATTCCATAAGAAAATTTCAAGAGGAAATCCTTCCTACGGATATTGTAAATTGATACTCCAGAGAGATATCCCTCGAGTATCCCTGATAATGTCCACTATGATCAGCGGACCAGCAAACATTCAAATGCTCTAAAATATTCAATAATATTTTATTATTCA
>NW_025937479.1:0-427 GCF_000764305.2 Hyalella azteca | reverse complement strand
ATGACGAGGCTATTTCTTCCATGACGAGGCTATTTATTCCACGACGAGGCTATTTCATCCATGACGAGGCTATTTCTTCCATGACGAGGCTATTTCATCCACGACGAGGCTATTTCTTCCATGACGAGGCTATTTCCCCCATGCCGATGCTATCTGCGGCAGTTGAAGGTTGCCTGTGGCTGCTCAATTTAAGTAATGGCCAAAAGCAGTTAATACATACAAAATAAAATGTTTCGGGCCTGAACCTCAGCTTTTTCAATCTATTTGAGAACTCACTTTTATTCTTTGAATTATTTTTGTTTATGACGCTAACCGTTAACCTCTATAAATCATACTAGTAATTTATTTATACTTTAAAACTTAGAGTCAATTAGGATGCCTATACTGTGGCAGGGTGACACAAAAAAAACAGAGCTCACTAAAAGTC
>NW_025937478.1:70973-116123 GCF_000764305.2 Hyalella azteca | reverse complement strand
CCAATTTTACACAATTGTGAGCAATTTATGAATCCCTTAAAACTACAGCTCACCATCAGCCTCAACTTTGCAAGATTCAGAAGACATTTGGGTGCTCAGCTCAGCGTGCCAGCTGCTGTTGACTGCATCATCGGAGACATTGTGCATGCCTTCATTTATTCATCATAATACTGATTGAATTTTGCAGGTTTCAAATTAAACTGAAGTTTATTTGTAATCAAAGTCCAAGTATTAATTGAAAGCAACTCAAGAATCAGTGACCTTATTCTGTGAAGACATTTTTGGATGTTAGAGAAAGAACAAGTTTGTATGCAGTACACTGGCATTATTTAGAGTTCAAGAGTCAGTGTAGCAAACTTTGAGTGGAGCATTGAGTCCTTGGGACAGCATGCACCACTCTAGATTATTTAGGGGTTAGTTTGACATTACTCTAGATCATATTCTAGATCACCACTCTAGATTATTCAGGTATTTGATAGTTTGAGACTTTTCTAGATTGTATTCTAGATCACCACTCTACATTATTTAGGTGTTTGATAGTGAGACACTTGATACAGACTATAACATCCCCGTTAGGCTGCATCAACTTCTGTGGAGGTTTGATTAATTAGTCTTGCTTCCTAATATTCATTTACAGTGCATTTAGAACACTACAATAAATAGCATTTAATCTATAAAGAAATTTCAGAGTGTGTAAGCTTCAGATGTTTCATTTTGATGATAGACCTAATTTCAGCAGTACGTAACCTAAAACGGCCCCTGTTTTCTTCTTACTTTTTGCAGACCAAAGGAAAAGAATAGTAAATTTTGGATATTTGGGATAAACAAGACTGCATATTTTATTTAGATTGATCTATAAATATAGTTGATAGATATGCTAAAATAAAAAGTTTCATTTCCATACTAAACTTTTGAATATTGTTATCATTGATGATGCACATTTTTTTCAAATATAGAGTAGAAGCAAACCCCTATTTTAAAATAAAATGAAGTCATCAAGTAATTTGACATGTCATTCAAGTATTGCAGCTTCAGGATAAAGTCCATAGATACACCAGATATGATTTTTACGTGTACTGCGCTTTTGGGGAGAGATTTTTGTGGGTTCACCAATGACAGAAAGAGAATTAGGTATAGATATGATTGCTGGCTGCAGGTTTTAAAAATCTCTATTTAAATCCCCCGAAATGATTGTTTTAATGATTTTATAATTATTTTGCAGTAAATTGTGTGGGATAGCTCACTGAAACTTTGACTGTAATATTTAAAAGAGGCTTATATATACAAAATATATAGAGATCAAGCAGCAAAGTGACATATATAGTCAGCAATTCATTTTCACCTTTCACACGCAAAAACACTGTCTACCTAACACTGGCTTTGTTATCAACATTGGCAGTTAGGGATGCACATTAGTGGCAAGGTTGGCATAATACCACAATCACTAATATATTTCTTTCTGTGCACAAGCATACTGCCATAAGTCCACATCTACTGCTAAAGTCAGTACAGTCTTGATGAAGTTGCAACCGCAGCATGGCCCTACCTCTACATTAGAGCAAGAGGCTCTAAACTATTCATCCAAATCCACGTGACTGGACAGTCTGGACATAACCTAACCTTATTGGTTGCAGCAAGGTGGAGAGGTGAGGAAGTGCAAAGGTATGGGGATGCTGTGGTTACAAATCCATAAGACTATTGACTGTAGAAGTCACCCCGGATATACTGCACCATGGCTTTAAGCCATCTTTGGAACCAGTGTGGCATGCAGTTTTTCTTGCTTGGTTTGCAACTTTGTAGCTCTGAGGCTAAGTGAAGCTGTGCAGGTTTAGGCTGTGCATTGCTTACATGACTAGTTCAGGAGTAAAATTTGTGAACAATGACAGCAATCCAGGCAGTTATAACACCCCCTTTAAAATTGAAATGAATGCTAAATTTTGTGGAAAAATAGAAGTATTCAACAACATATGAGTTTGGGCTAAGACATATTTCCTTTCACAAGACACGGACTTTCACAGTCACGGATGGACAGACAGACGGACGGACAGACAGACATGGCGAGCACAATACTGCATTTTTCGATAAATGAGAAAATGCGCTAAAAAGCCTCTAAATCTAATATTTTAAAAAATATATTAGGAGGCTGTGAGACATACCAAGATAATTTGATTAGGCTATTGTGATAAAAAAATGGCTGAAAATAAGATATTATGCATTAAGTGTTTGTAAAATGAAAACTATTGAAGTATTAAATATTTCATAAATGCCTGATATACCATATGCAATAATTCCTCATGATTAAATAGGTTGTGGCCACTAAAATGGCTTTGGGAGTGCAGACAGGGGTCACAAATTTAACTTTTAATTCAAGCAAGCCCTGGTGCCAATGCCCATCATGCAATAACTATTATAAGCTAAGAGGCAAGAAGCTGTACTCAAGTGACACATTTCTATATAATAATAATAATAATAATTATAGCGGTTTCAACGTTTATTAGGCCGTAGGCCTGTCGCCGATTCTTAACATCGCAGAACATATACAGCATTTTGCGGTCTCGAACTTGCAACTCACTGCTACAATTCTGCTTTTGCTTAACCACCAGGCTTTCTTGCCGATTCTTACCAAAAACTGGTGCACAGAGCAGGGATCGAACCCGCGCCTCTCTGTGCCAATTCTGATACTCTGAACTTTAACCACTGGGCCACCCTGCCCAGTGGTATACCAACTTCAAGTCAAAACTGTCCCAAACCATTACCTGCAAGTGCATCATCAAATATTCTATGATTTTGCCAGCCCCAGCTTTGTTCCCAGCAGGCAGCAGTGATTCTCTCCATTGTTTATAGTAGCCAGTGAAGAGTCACAATAAATAAAATAAAATAAAGAAAAACAAATAAAATCCTACTTTTATGCTCCTATCTGCCATGCTGATCAATGGGAAAATTCTTTCCCATTGACATTCTTCTCTCTTCTTTAGGATAAATGTAAGAATTGTGAACAAGAATTAGGCATATGCATATCCATTACCACAGTCAGGAAGGTATGCCAGGAGCTAGGGAATATATGTTGTCATTTAAATAGGCTGTATACCATGCATGGAATATATTTAATTTCTGAAATATGGCTAGAGCTATCTTGCCATTTTCAGAGCCACAGGATTCAAGCTATCAATTTCCATTGGATTGTTAACAAAAGTGCAGATTGAAATTGGGTCAAGACTCAAGAGGCTCTAAAGTTTTAACAACTTGGCAGGTATGTCCCTTGAAGCTGTAGAATTTCAGTATTATGGATAAAATTTTCAATCTTGCTGTATACCAATAATAGTTAAAACACCTAATTTCAGTCAGGCATGGAATATATCTACTTGGCAAGCCACAACTGGATTTTTCAAGCCATGGTTTTATGGGTTTGCCAGCCATGTTCCATTTCTTTGAGCCATGGATTCCATATCTTTGCCATGAAAAGCCATATACAAGCCGCAAACTTGTTTACATAGTCACATGCATGTGTTACCCCAAATATCTAATTTTACCCTAAAAAAGCCCAATCATACAGCAACACTAACATTTATCTTCACTTAAGTGGCAACTGAACAAGTGACAATGCAGTCTGACCGCTCTGATATAACTGCAACTACGCAATCTTCAAGGAAATGTTTTGAGTTGACTTGTTGTTAATACATTCTGAAGGATATTTCGGCAGGAACGTTGAAGTAATGCATATTTTGGAAGTTGAAAATTTTATGAATCGACATGTTTGCGAACTGCAAACCATAATTTTTTCAACCAAACAAAAATACATGACATTAGAGCCGCAAGATTTTATACCTACTGAAATTATATGATATCAGAGCCGCAATATTTCAGAAAAAAGTGGGTTTTTCCCAACCTGATTTCAGTGTTTTACATTTTTAAATTCATTGACTCATTTGACTGTAATGTAAGAATTCCTTCCATTATCCATGGCACATTACTAATAATTAATTATATTCTGAATTTTCAGCAGATCAAAACAGAATTGAAGATCTTATGATTGGTTCAGTTACAAAGAAGATGCATTTTCCCCAGGGTGCAGAAAGTGGGTGAATATTGCAAGATCTTTGGCTATGCATCAGCAGCAAAATTAATGCCTTCAGAAGATCTTGCCAACACATTTGAATTGAAATTATTGCATTTTAGATATTTGCCAGTTTCTGGCAACTATTTAGAAAATAGTTGAAAATCTTAACGAATGACTGCAAGCGTATACAAAAAGGTTTCTGCTTTCCGGTACGTTGGATGGATCAGGATGCAGTGAAGGTTTTCCAGAAATCAGTTGCGATGAGTGCAAGTGTTGCAGTGCATGGAGAGTAAGGGATATACTATCAAAGTTGTTAGAAGCAATTTCTTAATAAAAATTACCCGGCGACTCATCATGAAAATGGCTGGCGATGCTTTGGGCTATAAATCATATATTGGTGACACTGAGCCTGCTTGCACCCTCAGCACCCATTTTCCACTTGAGTCTGCTGGTAAGTTCATGCCAATCATGCCTTCATGGTTGAGTGGAGAAATGTAGATCCAGTTGGTTTTCCATGTGCTGTTGTTTTCCCAGGCTAGAATTCTAGCCTTCTAAGATAGTGCATAATGTATCTGTCATTTTTAGGTGGCTACATGTCCCTCTCCAGACTATAATTGGTTGTATCCAATATACTATGCCTATGTTAATCATGTTGGTATGTTAGTATGTACACTGGTTAATTTAATAGCTCTCCAGAATTCCAGCATGCGTGTCATTCCTCCTGGAAGATCTAGACCTATTAGTACTAATTATTCTTGTATTTTTCTACATCATCATTTACATTTGTTTTCTAGTAGTACTACACTACTACTAGGGTAAACGCGGTATATTCCGACACTTCTCTAGGTTTTCCTTTATATTAAGCTTTGTCTTTGTTCCACGCATTCGTTGATGGTTGAAATAGTGACGTCATACTATTGTGCGCCAAACTATTGCCAAAACGCTAGGTCTGGGCCGTCTGGCGGGAAAATGTTAAGATCCAAAGAGAGACAGTGCACGTCACCCAGTGAGATCATCGAAAAACGTGTCAAAGTTGATAGTTGACCTTGCTCTACCAAATAGTGATAAACTGCTTGTGTAGAAAGAATATTATGGTTTGAGACTTTTAAATAAGTCTGTGAATATATTAGGAATCCTTTAAGTATACTTGTATTTGCTAATTTCAAGTGGTAAATAAATTAACAGATGATTAAGTTAAGACACATAAAAACTGATTCCGACACAACTTGGAATTGGACACACACAGCTCATTCTGAGCTGTGTGCAAAAATTAAAATTTTCTTAATTAAAAGCTTAATAGCTCTTAATTAAAAGTCTAATAATGTAGTGTTCAATATTCAATAGTGTTCTAATTCTAAGCTGTGTCGTATTCCAATACAGCTCACACAGCGATCGGAATTCGAACACAAGGGGGTCGGAATTATGAATTAGTAGAGTTTGAAGCGCGGCCGGAATTAGTCTCACAAAGTGCCAAATTTAGTCACACACAGCGTCGGAATATAGGGATTTGGTAGGTTTGCATTATAAAGGCTTTTAAATAAATATGGCAACAGTTTGTTGCCATATTTGTGTTTTTTTTTTTTTTTTTTTTTTTTTTTTTTTTTTTTTTTTTTTTTTTTTTTTTTTTTTTTTTTTTTTTTTTTTTTTTTTTTTTTTTTTTTTTTTTTTTTTTTTTTTTTTTTTTTTTTTTTTTTTTTTTTTTTTTTTTTTTTTTTTTTTTTTTTTTTTTTTTTTTTTTTTTTTTTTTTTTTTTTTTTTTTTTTTTTTTTTTTTTTTTTTTTTTTTTTTTTTTTTTTTTTTTTTTTTTTTTTTTTTTTTTTTTTTTTTTTTTTTTTTTTTTTTTTTTTTTTTTTTTTTTTTTTTTTTTTTTTTTTTTTTTTTTTTTTTTTTTTTTTTTTTTTTTTTTTTTTTTTTTTTTTTTTTTTTTTTTTTTTTTTTTTTTTTTTTTTTTTTTTTTTTTTTTTTTTTTTTTTTTTTTTTTTTTTTTTTTTTTTTTTTTTTTTTTTTTTTTTTTTTTTTTTTTTTTTTTTTTTTTTTTTTTTTTTTTTTTTTTTTTTTTTTTTTTTTTTTTTTTTTTTTTTTTTTTTTTTTTTTTTTTTTTTTTTTTTTTTTTTTTTTTTTTTTTTTTTTTTTTTTTTTTTTTTTTTTTTTTTTTTTTTTTTTTTTTTTTTTTTTTTTTTTTTNCCACTCGCCTTCCGAGCTCTTGATTTCCGTTTCCCGACTCCCGCCTCACTCTTTCTTCCGGAGCCACCAGATGGTCAGATTCAATAAATGCTCGAATCTGCCTCTTGACTACTGTGGTTAGTGAGTGAGACGAACCGCTGCTCTCCGGCTGCCGCAGCGCGATCCACCCAAATGACAGCAATCTACCCCACGCTAATGGAGTACTGTCTTCACTTAACGCCGCCTCCAGCAGTTTCTGCAGAGCATCCGCTGCGCAGACCACAGCTCCCCGGGGCACCCTTTTCAGTGCTCTACCATTAGCACAACACCGAGAAACATACCCCAAGAAGTCGAAATCTACGGGTCTTTCTGCTATACCGACACTGGCTCTACCCAAGCAACCTGGGCACAGCCAACGCCCGAAGGCGTCTGCCTGTGCTCTAGTCAGCCCTACGCATGAGAGATGGTAACATCCCTCACACGAAGAACAACTAACTGTCCTCTTCCTGTTGTTAACAGTCGAGCAACTCAGGCACCCACGTCCTCTCCCCTCCATCCCTCGGCCGTTTCCATAAGGTTAGGCGAAAACCAAGACGTAACGGCTGCTGTGGCTACAATCAAAATTAAGCTTATGCTAGATCGAATACTACGTACAGCCAGTCAAGCAAGTGGCACGCCGCAAAAGAATAACGAGCACACTCAGTATAAAGACGTGTCAATAATAAAATCGCCGCGTCAGCAAGAACGAGACGAGAGAATGGGAGCAACGCACGTGCAAGGCTACAGAGCAAACAACAAGCAATCGAAGAGCTCTAGGCACCACACAACCTGCTCTCGTGGATGCTCAGTTAACACTTTTTGTTGCGTGTAGTGCGGTGTTTTGAGAGTGACGTAAAGCAAACAGAACTCGAGTTGCGCATACAGTGATTTTTTTATAGCCATTCATTCTTTGCTACGTCCTTAATGTGTCAGAATATACCTCATTTACCCTACTCAAGTAGTACTTTTAGTAGCCTACTAGCAGAGGTGGGCAGTAGTGAGCTACATTTTCAGTAGCGGTAGCGGTAGCGTCACTACATTTACGGCAATGTAGTGGTAGCAGTAGCGCCCACTACATATTAAAGTAGCGATACGAGGTTTTGCCGCTACAGCGCTACCGCTACATTTATAGAAAAAGCCTTTTACTTAAGGGGGGGTATACCCTCCAGAAAAACTTCCACATTTACTAACGGATCTTTCTGAAATTTCACACATATATGTAAAACCAAAATACAAGAACATTTTGTTCGTATGATTTTTTTGGAAAAATTAATAGAAAACGTGAAATTCATAGAAGACGGACAAAAAGGGGTACTGCAGAAATCTATCTCCTCCTAGAGTTTTCAAGCTACAACATTGAGACACATACCATTCGATGCGTAAAGACCATACCTATCGAGTTATCGAGCCCTTTTTTGATTTTTGCCTTAAATTTGTTATACGCATTTTTCCGTTTTCTTCTCATTTTTTCTCATTTTCTTCAAATTTCCCCCCTCCCCCTCATTTTGAAGCCAAACTATGCACAAATCTAAAAAAAGGCTCAATAACTCGATAGGTATGGTCTTTACGAATCGAATGGTATATGTCTCATCGCTGTAGATTCAAAACTCTAGGAGGAGATAGGTTTGCTGTGGCAATAAGTGTGAATGTTCAGGAGAGCGCGACAAAGCCCCGAGCGCATCGCAATAGGCACTCAATGTAGAAAGGATACAAAACTAAACTTTATAGGAGATTGATTCCAGTCAAGGATGGTGGGAGCAACTGCATGCACACCTCCTCATACAACGCCAGGCGGGTAACTAAGGTGCACCTCAAGCCGACACTCTATTTACATGTAGGGAAGGTAAAACATAAAAATAAGTAAATAACTAACTTCTATTTACTGTGTCTAACCACAGTAACCAGTACTAGTTTGGTTAGGTTAATTTCAATAAAGTTGAATTGATATGTTTTGAAAATGTTTTATTCTCATCTAATGTTTATGAGTAAATCCCAATAGCAGAACAATAAATATTAAGAGATTTCTAATAATTTTGGCCATTGTAGCGGCTAATGTAGCACGCTACATTTTACTGTAGCGGTAGCGCCCGCTACATTTAGAGCATGTAGCGGTAGCAGTAGCGGTGCTACATTTCAAAGTAGCGCTGCCCAGCTCTGCCTACTAGTACTAAATAAACAAAACTTTGGCATAGATTATAAAATACAAGAATTAGTAATAGGTCTAGATTTCATAAAAATATTATAGACAAACACAACTCTTACTAAGTAGAAAGAAAAAAAAGTAACATGAAACAGCAAAAATGCTACTCTTATCATTGCCATCGCCTACCTAAATTATCGGTCTTATTAAAGGACAAAACCTCAAACTATCGTAAATACATGAATTACTTGAAGTCTAGAACCAGTTCTCACAAATTGGTAGATACATCTGCCTCCGGTTTAACCGCAGCTTCGACGGGAATATCCTAGACTCGTGCCGACAGGGTAATAGTAATACTTGAAAGCTGAAGACGCGGAAGACCGAAGACGCTCAAGTAGCTGAAATGGCGAACGAATGATCAATGGAATAGCGCGGATGAACGAATTCCGCAAATTAAGCAAGAAGTAAATTGACGGTTTTGTTTATTCTATGTTGAAAAATTCAGCGCTGAAACTACACATATTTCCTCACGTCTCGGACAAATTTACGGCCGGACCCGCGGCCGGTCTCGCGGCCGTCGGACTCCAAACATAGAAATAACCTAGCCAATCAACGAAAACCTCGCAGGTTAGGTCCAGTCAGGAACAGGTTCCATTAAAAACACAAAAACCTAGAAAAACCCATAAAAACACTAAGAAAACCTTTCCTGCCGCGAGACCGGCCGCGGGTCCGGCCGTAAATTTGTCCGAGACCTTATTTCCTCTCTTTATTATGCAAAAATGTGCAAAAATTGGTAAACAAAAAATTCTTAATCCGAGACCAAATTAATTTTCACGAGATTATACTTTTAGCCTCATTTTGATATGAAGATTCAAATCTTATGACTACAAAAGCATCTAATACAGGCAGTGTAGAGTGTTGAAAACTGGTGAATCAATCACTTTTTAATGTAAATCAACACTCAGCACTCGTCAATAAAACTTGACAATTGCTATTATTAGTATTAATGCTTGAAGTTGCAATAAACAAATACGGTTTAAGAGTTTTAACGCTTGTGTCTAAAAAAATATTCTGCCCAGAGAGTGCGGAAGATTAAATAAGGTAGATCATTAACTTTGTAATGTAAGTAACTACTCTGCGCCAGTTAGCACTATCTAATAGTGCTGAAAGCAGCATTGACCGTGTACAGTTTAACAGATTCAACGCTTATATCTCGGAAAATATTCAACCCAGAGAGTGCGGAGTGATGAAATGAGGTGAATCATTCACTTCTTCAATATAAATTACCACCCCGCACTCGGCAAAAGCATTAAGCGCTCGTCAATAGTGCTTAAAACAAAACGACCGCTTGCAGTCTAAGAAGTTCAACGGGTTTGCGGTCATTCAAGCTGTAAGCTCTATTAGCGAGTGCTAAGTGGTTTTTTTAAGTGCAAAGTGGTGATTTACATTTAATAAGTGCTTGATTCTCCTTATTTAGCCACTGCGCACTCTTTGGGTTTAATATTTCTGAGATTATAAGCGTTGGACCTGTTAAACCGTACCCGGTTATTGCTGCTACAAGCATTATTAGCACTCCGTATTAGCATTAGCGAGTGCTAATGCTAATGCGGAGTGGTGATTTACATTGAATTTGTGATTAATTAACCTTACTCCATAATTGCGCACTTTCTGGGTCAAATATTTTTTTAGATATAAGAGTTGAACCAGTTGAACACGAAGCGATCGTTAGGTTTCACTAGAAATGACAGGAGATAAGAACGTTGAACATGATTAGGTAGACAACGGATATCTCTTTCTCAAATGCTATGGTTTAAGTTTCTAGATGCAATACAATATGAAAGGTTGCAGTCTTCTAATACCAGTAATAATACAGATGGTTTCTATTTTGGGTCAGCTCCCGGAATTGCGGAATCAACCGTTTCTCCGCCGCATTCGACTGATCCATTGTTCGCTACGTGTTATGCACTTCAGGCTTCAGCGTCTCCAGTTTTCAAGTGTGACACTGTGACCCAGCAACAGCAAGCCACATACTGACCACCTTCCTTCAGCGGTTCAGCCATTGGCCAGAAGGCCCTTCTCACTGGCTGATTAGTCGTGAGCCTGGCGCGAAGAAGCGAGGTTAGATTGTTTGACCGGACAAGGTAGTGGTAGGACGTTTTATATATTTTGTTATAAGTTGTATAATGTATTAAGCCTTTCAAGGGGATTCCGTCGCAGCTGCGGCCTGCGGACTGCGGTTGCACCGGAAACAGATGTGTATGTAACATTAACAGTAATAAGAATTTAAAAACAAAGAAAACGGCCAGAATATTGACCATTTCTTAAGAATGAAAACGTTTTGGAGTCCAGCTCGGCAGCTCCATCATCACTTTTATTATTGTTCGTCAGTTCAAAAGTTCAAAACCTATAAGAAAAGCAGATCACTTAGAAAACTAAATTCACATCAAAGATAAAAACGTAAATTGACAAAATAAAAACAAATATACATAAGGTGATAAGGTAGGGTAAACACGGTATATTCCGACACATTAGGGATGCATCGAGAAATGAAAAACTATAAAAAAAAAACCGTATGCGTACGTAAGTTCTGTTGGCTTCACGTGACTCTCAAAACACAGCACTATGCGTCAGCAACGATGAAACGTCACAAAATGTTGCCATATTTATTAAAAAGCCTTTAGAATGGAAACCTACCAAATCGGCAAATCCCTATATTCCGTCACTGTGTGTGGCAATATGTGACACGTGGTGAGACGTATTCCGACGGCGCTTCAAATTTAACTGATACGTAATGCCGACATCCACGTGTTCAAATTCCGTTCGCTGTGTGAGCTGTAATGGGATACAACACGGCTTTGAATTAGAACACTAACGAATATTGAACACTACTTAATTATGTTTTAATTAACAGCTATTAGGCTTTTAATTAAGCAAATTTTAATTTTTGTACACAGCTTGGAACGATCTGTGTGTGTCCAATTAAAGTTGTGACGGAATTAGTTTTCATGTGTCTAAATCCATTTCTTAACTTTAATCATCTATTAATTTATTACGACTTGAAATCAGCAAATACAAGTATACTTAAAGGATTCCTAATATATTCACAGATGTATTTAAAAGTCTCAAACCATAATATTCTTTCTACACAAACAGTTTATCACTATTTGGTAGAGCAAGGTCAAGTGTCAACTTTGACACATTTTTCGATGATCTCACTGCGTGGCGTTCCCTGTCTCTCTTTGGATCTCAACATTTTCCCGCCAGACGGCCCAGACGTAGTGTTTTGGCAGTAGTTTTGCGCGCAAACGTATGACGTCACTATTTCAACCATCGACGAATGCCTGGAAATAAAACAAAGCTTAATATAAAGGAAAAACTAGAGAGGTGTCGGAATTACCTACGATGTCGGAATATACCGCGTTTTCTCTAATACACACCTTAATGACCTTATGTGTATTTGTTTTTATTTTGTTAATTTATGTTTTCATCTTCATTGTGAATTTAGTTTTCTAATTGATCTGCTTTTCTTATAGGTTTTGAACTTTTGAACTGACAATGGAGCTGGACTCTAAAACGGGTTCATTCTTAACACATTGACTCCGCAGTGGTACATATGTGTACCACAAAATGTATTTCTCCAGGACGTACGGTCGTACCTAGTGGTACATAATTCAGGTTGCCTAAAATCGGCCAAATCCAAGAACAAAAAAGGCCAAAATAGGCTGATAACTCAATATATTCTGGTTTATTTGTAGGTTCTGCTATAAAAATTCCATTTATTTTCTTTTAGCAGTATTTTGAATTTAATTAGGAAGTACCCCTATCATAAATTTTAGCTGGCCTATGCAATTGAGAAAAACTAAATCACGGAATTTGTCTGGAAAAAATGACTGCCTGGCAACCCTGTTTAAAAACAGTACAAAAAATGAAATAATAGTACAAGATGAAGCAATTGGAGTCAAAGTGTTAAGAAATGGTTAATCTGGCTGTTTTCTTTGCGTTTAAATTCCTGATAAACTTGCAATATAAGCAATCTAGTAATTTTAATACTCGTATCGCATGTAAAAATTTGTGAGAACTCTTTAGAGTAAATCATGGGTTTATGTTATTTTGAAGTTTTTCCTTTAATATAATTTATATTTAGGTACACAATAGCAATAGGAAAGTAGGATTTTTGCTTTGATTAAGAATTTTTTTTTCATTTTTTGACTCTCCATTGGCTAAAACAGAGATTGACACACACATAACATATGCCAGACACACAGCCCACACAGCACACTCCAGACTGTGATTGATTGTAGGATTGCAAGGTCGTCCTCACAATCCCACATTGGTTGGTGCCAGGGCTAGAAAAGTCTAATTTTTTCTGAAATATCACAGCCTTAGCATCATATAATTTCAGTAGGTATGAAATCTTGCAGCTTGAATGTCATAAATTTTTGTTTGATTGAAAAATTGCAGTTTTCACTTTGCAAACATGTCATTTCATAAAATTTTCCACATCTGCAATCTGCATTACTTTAACATTCTTGCCAAAATATCCTGCAGAATGTTATCATTCTAATGTAAACAAGTCAAACTAAATGTTTTGTTAAAGATTGCGCATAGTTGTAGTCATGTCAGACTGCATAAACATGCCTTGTAAATGGCTTTTCATTGTCAAGATATGGAAGTCATAGCTCAAAGAAATGGAATGACGGCAGGAAAATCTATAAAACTACGGCTTGAAAAATTCAGTAGCAGCTTGCCAAGTAGATATATTCCATGCCTGGTTGGTGCAGAGTGTCAAAGCAAAGACTTTTTTTTAGACTCTTCCTCAAGTTCATTTTTGAGTCCTATAAGTAGACCAAGAAAGAATCATGGATACCCGCATAATCATATATAAGAAATTTGTATAAATCTTGAGTAAATAAAAAAATTAAAAATGAATTGATTCTAAAAAAATCTGGATTGTGATTCACAATCCCACCAACGAATCACAGTCTGGAGTGGATGACATTGCAACCAATCACAGTTAGGAGGGAAACGTGCATCTGCTCAAAACTGACAGAAGCTCTAAGCATTATCCTAGAATTTCAGCCTGGATCATAGCTAGTAGATAGGCGCTAGGCAGCCAGCATACTGCATACAAATTATAGGCTTACAGTGATAAACTTTAGAATTTAGAGGATGCAATCATTGCACAGCTGAAGGCTCAATAGTCAAAGCTGTGCCCTGTTGGCAGCAAGATTGGACAATTTATACCATCACTAAAATCTTGCAGCTCTGAGGTGACTTGTTTTAAATTATTTTGAAATTTTGCAAATTGATTGCACCACTTCTGTAAAAATAAAAAAATTATTAAGGTAATTCATCTTGTAGGAATTTTATGACTCCAAAAATAGCAGGAAAGTTCTAGTCATCATAGTAATGGAATGCAAAGTAGACACATCTCATGCTAGGTTGGCAGCAACAGGCATTAAAGATATGTATGAAAAGTACAATCATTAAAACTTTTATGTGCTTTGCAGCTCAGTGAGTTGATGTGCTGGCATCATTATGCAGCTGCTGCTGTCGAGCAGTGTGGAATTCTAGAGAGGCATTAAACTAACCAGTACACATAGCATTTGAAAAAGCCATCACATAACCAATCACAGTCAGGAGTGGATGACATCACAATCCTGCAACCAATCACAGTCTGGTGAGGATGACAGTGCAATCAATCAGTCTGTTGATGGACATGCATCCACCCAAAAATGTCAGAATCTTTATGCACCATTCTAGAATCCACACTGCTGTCTTTAGTAGAAGGCAAAGAACCTGTCCCTAATACAAAAAGTGCATAGTCACCTCATGCAGTTATGCATTTGCATGTGATTGTGCATAAATTTTCAACCATTTTTAATATGTAGCAAGATTTAAAATTTCTGTTGTAATACTGAAGACTTGTGGCTTCTAAGTGTTATCTTTTTGAAAATTTTATTGCCTCATTGCTCAATCCTGCCCTTTTGTTAAGAATTAAATAGGAGAAATCTCACAACACCAAAAATAGTAGAAAAATCATGATTCCAAGTACTAAGTAGTCAGGTACGATACTGCCAGTATACAGGTTCATGTGATTGCGCATCAGTGTCTAAAACATTTCTTGTGTACAGCAAAACTAGAAAATTTATACATAAAAATGAAATAAAAAGCTCAAATGGCTAGATCCTGCACTTTTGTGAACTATTAAGTTCACACAAGGAGATAGTTCATCTACTCAATATAGGAGATATGTAGTTCATCTGGCTAGAACACCATTTCTCTAAAACAGGCCAAAAACTCTAGCAATGGCTTGGAAAGTAGGGCGGTAGGAAGGTGAGGTAGGAAGTAGGTGCTGAGAGCAGGTTCTGGGGTAGATGTGGAGATGGGAACATGTTGATGTGTGGGCTGTTGCAGTGGCTGATGACTTATGGCGCCTATGGCTTTAAGCAGGCTGAAATTCTAGAGGAGTATTAAATTTACCAGTACACATGGCAAATTCGACACAACCAATCACAGTCTGGAGCGGATGACATCACAGCTAATCACCGTCTGGAGATGGACATGCATTTGCCTAAAAAAGACAAGCTTAATATAGTATCCAAGAACTCCAGCCTGGCTCTAAGTACTTAAGTTTGTAAGCTAATCTACTAAGCAGCATGCTTGCGTACATAAAGAATAAGGAAGGGATGATGGTATTGGGCAATGCTGGCCTCTAACATTGAACCCTGGGAATTATTGATTTTTATTTGTTCTTTTTCTTTATTTTGTATTGTATGTATTTTGTATTGTATTGTATTGTATTTTGTACTATGATTGTAGAATCATAGACCATTTGATGTTGCAGGTAATGAGTACTGACTTGAAGTAGGTATAGAGATTTAGTTCAGATGAGTACAGCATTTTAGCTCAGGCATACAATAGTTTTGCATGATGTGGGTGGGCATTGGCGCTAAGGTCTTGACAGTAAGATTTATTTGTATAACCATATTAACTACATTTTTCAGGGACTGAGTAAAGCCGATGAAGTGTTATATGCTCCTGAAGTTTTTACTATTTCCTTAGATCCCAAATTTTCAACATTATCTATATTGAAAGTACCAAATACTTTAGCAATCTATGATGGAGCTGCCACCTGCACTCAATTCTGTGCTCAATGTTTGCTACACATGACTCTTGAACTGCTAATCGTAACAGTGTACTACATACAAACTTGTTCTTTCTCTAACACCCACAAATGTCTTCACAGAATGGCACTGAAAATCAAGTTGCTTTCAATCGCTACCGGGACGTTTTACTATTAAACAATTTTGGATCGCAAATAAGCTTAGTTTTACTTGGAACCTGCAAATTTTAATGAGTATCATGATGAATAAAATGAAGGCGAGCAGTGTTGTGATGCACAATGTCTCCGATGATGCAGTCAACAGCAGCTGGCACGCTGAGCTGAGCACCCAAATGTCTTTGGAATCTTGCAAAGTGGAGCCTAATGGTGAGCTGCAGTCTTAAGGGATGTATAAATTGCTCACAATTGTATAAAATTGCAAGAAACATTCTTGTTAAGAGTTAAATACAGTTACCTAGTTTGTAACTTTGAGATATTGCTCCAAATTTTGTGGAAGCAGTGACACATTGTTTGTCATCTATGTTGATGTCTCATGTTCAAGTTTATTCATGATGTTCTATGTCAATTTATTCAGCTACAGAGGCCAGGTGCTCATCTCCCCAGGAAACGGTGGCAGTTTACATCAAGGAGGAGCCTCAAGATGGAGGAGAGGACATAGCTGTGAAGGAGGAACCAATTGACAGTAGTGAAAAAGAGGTAAATTCATCATTTGCATTAATAAAATGTCGAGCATAAAATTCACATATCAATATTTGTACCCTGGGAATTGGTTTTCAGCTTGGGCAAAGAAGCTCCTATAGGTAGCTTTAATATTTTATTCCTCAAATTTTTGGGCTATTATCCTGCAAATAAAGTTTGAAGCTGATGATTTTTATTTGGAATTGCTATATAACTTAATGTAGAGCAGTCCACTTCAATATAATTATTGAAATTGTTCAACTTCTTGAATGAATTAATGTGTTACATTATTATCCAGGTTGTTTATTATCCAGGCAGGTTGTTTGATTGCCCCACTCCAAGCCCTTACCAAGCCAGCGTCCCTGGGACGTTTATACATGCCTCAGCAGGCGTCAGCGATGGAGCTTCCTCTTGCGTCTCCCGCCCGCTGCGAGTTGCGCGCTGTTATTCGTTTCCTGGCCGCTAAGAAGAAATCATTTGCATTAATAAAATGTCGAGCATAAAATTCACATATCAATATTTGTACCCTGGGAATTGGTTTTCAGCTTGGGCAAAGAAGCTCCTATAGGTAGCTTTAATATTTTATTCCTCAAATTTTTGGGATATTATCCTGCAAATAAAGTTTGAAGCTGATGATTTTTATTTGGAATTGCTATATAACTTAATATAGAGCAGTCCACTTCAATATAATTATTGAAATTGTTCAACTTCTTGAATGAATTAATGTGTTACATTATTATCCAGGTTGTTTATTATCCAGGCAGGTTGTTTGATTGCCCCACTCCAAGCCCTTACCAAGCCAGCGTCCCTGGGACGTTTATACATGCCTCAGCAGGCGTCAGCGATGGAGCTTCCTCTTGCGTCTCCCGCCCGCTGCGAGTTGCGCGCTGTTATTCGTTTCCTGGCCGCTAAGAAGATTTCAGCAAAGGAAATTCACGAAGAACTTTGTCAAGTGTATGGAGAAGAGTGTATGAGCTCCGGAATGGTGCGCAGATGGGTCAGGGACTTTAAAAATGGCCGAACTGACGTCCACGACGACGCCCGTGCAGGGCGGCCATCGGTTTCTGACGAAACAATTGCCAAAGTTGAAGCGGCAATGCTTTAAGATCGGCGGATTACAGTTCGAGAGCTGTGTAAAAAAATTCCTGAGGTCAGCAAAACTACAATTTACAAAATTTTGACTGGACATTTAGGCCATTCTAAGGTCTGCGCAAGATGGGTACCAGAAATAAGAGATGCAAAACGTGGTTGTTAGTTTTCTATGCGGACGGGCGGCAGAGTTCTGACTCTGGTTTGATAACTGGGTGCCTCGAATGCAGAAGTGCATAGAACGCAACGGCAATTATGTAGAAAAATTAAACAAGGCTGAGCTTTCCAAAAATGTACACAAACTTGTCTAATATTGAGCATCCTGCCATACTTGACTGGTAAAGTAGGTGATTATGGCATCTTGCTTTCAATCGTATTTAGATGGGCCGATCAGATTCAGTTGTTAGTCACATAAGTTGCGGGTTTGCCTATCTTGTTATCTGTATAATCGAGTGAGATACCAGCTCATTATTTATTACATTTGATGATGACAGGCGATGATGCTTGCTTAGAGATGGAGGTGATTATTGATGTGACATTCCATGCACTTTCATGATAACGATATTATATGATAATATGATAAGGAAGATAACACGGCCTTCGTATGATCGTCCTATGACATTTGACCTCTTTTAATGTGTAATTTGCTCTTATGGAGCGTGAGAATCTGTACTAAGCTTGACTTAATAATCGAATGAAAACCTGAGTGCAAGTGATCAGTGATGCACTCGTGAGAATCCCTTGTACGTTTAATTCCAAAGGATGAATGCATTATCCCTTATCTATTATAAGTCACGTATGTGCGCGGTATTTCAAGCTTCATTTTACCGGTTAAATAATCTCTTGAAGGTTGATCATTTTTTTATAAAACAGCATTATATGTCTTGTGAAACTTCAGTGGAAAAAAGAGCCCATGCCTGAATTCTTCAAAATTTTTTTTTTTGATTGGAGCCTCCCTTGGGGCTTTAAGTGCAATGGATACATTTTCTTCTTATGCTTAGTACAATGGACACATTTTCTTTCAGCCTCTACACAAATGTGTATGTGGCCAGTTACTCATTGTTTGCTATTGGCATATCAGTACGTTGACTTTCAAATATGCAATGTTTCCTCCCGTAATGTTTGCTGAGTCTGAGGATGGTCTGATGCTGATGATTCCTTTTTGATTTTTGCAATCTTTCAAGCCCCAATGTAACTTCAAGCCATTGTGCGTCAGGACTGGACGTGTGTTCACTTATTCCATCCTCTTTTATCCTTCCCATCAAACGCAAATTTGCACTTTTTCCTGTCCTTCGTACGTCTTATTTCACTCAAAACAAAAATGTATAACACATGTCAGTTGTTGCATTGATTAAAATTTCCTGAAATAGTATACATTAAATAATTCCAAATAGATCACCATGCGTTTGCAGTGCGTTCTGTTGCTCATTCCTGTACAAATTGAACGTTTCTTCGAAGTATATATGATTCACTTGCTAATGTTTTCTCCCTGACAATTATTGTTTAAATGACGTCACTGTGTCGTCAGTGCGTGGGAAGAGGGCAGCCCGCACCCGAGGGCGCCCCTGACGACGCTGCTGGCGGCGGCGGCGTCTCTGCAGCGTCCTGCTCCCAGCACCGCACCAACAGGCCTGCGTCTCTGCAGCGTCCTGCTCCCAGCACCGCACCAACAGGCTTGCGTCTCTGCAGCATGCTGCTCCCAGCACCGCACCAACAGGCTTGCGTCTCTGCAGCGTCCTGCTCCCAGCACCGCACCAACAGGCCTGCGTCTCTGCAGCGTCCTGCTCCCAGCACCGCGCCAACAGGCCTGCGTCTCTGCAGCGTCCTGCTCCCAGCACCGCACCAACAGGCTTGCGGGTTCCCAGGGTGGATTTGTTGAGGCCGAAGCTGCAGCCCAACCGCAGCAGCGCCTCCCAGATGAGCAGGCGACCGCAAAGCCACACTCATGCTCGGACTGTGCATTTGGCTGCAGTTCAGAGCAGCAACTTCAACGACATTTGCATGCGGAATATTCCAAAGAATTGTCAGACCGATGCTCTAAATATGTACATAGTTGTTCCAGTAAACAAAACCACGAATGCAATATTCCATCGAAGCATTCGTCTGTAAAGCCTCCAAGTTGCGCGGAACGTGAATATTCATGTGCCATTAAACACGATTTGAAATCACATAAACCGCGCAAGCTTTTATCTCATAAACCTTTTAGATGCTCTAAATGTGAATATACTTGCTCCAGGAAATATTATCTAAAATGCCATGTACTTTACAGACATTCATCGCAGAAACCTCTTAGGTGCTCTAAATGTGATTATTCTTGTGTCTATAGAAGCAACTTAAGAGCGCATTTACTACGCAAGCATTCATCTCAGACGCCTTTGAGGTGCTCAGAATGTGAATATTCTTGTGTTTTTAAAAGCGATTTAAAGTTTCATATATTGGGAACGCATTCATCTGTGAAGCCTCTCAGATGCTCGGAATGTCAATATTCATGTGTCAAAAAGAGTGATCTGCGAAGGCATGTTCTATACAAGCATTCAACTAACAAACCTTTTAGCTGCACGGAATGTGAATATTCGTGCGTCACTAAAACGGTTCTAGGAAAGCATGTTCTATCCAAGCATTCGTCTGAAAAACCTTTTAGCTGCACGGAATGTGAATATTCTTCTGTCAGTAAGAGTAATCTGAATAGACACGTTCTATCCAAGCATTCGTCTGAAAAACCTTTTAGCTGCACGGAATGTGAATATTCGTGCGTCACTAAAAGTGATCTACAAAGCCATGTTCTATACAAGCATTCATCTGACAAACCTTTTAGCTGCACGGAATGTGAATATTCGTGCGTCACTAAAAACTCCCAGCACCGCACCAACAGGCTTGCGGGTTCCCAGGGTGGATTTGTTGAGGCCGAAGCTGCAGGCCAACCGCAGCAGCGCCGTGCAGATGAGCAGGCAACCGCAAAGCCACACTCATGCTTGCACTGTGCATTTGGCTGCAGTTCAGAGCAGCAACTTCAGCAACACGTTCGTGCAGATCATAAAGACAAATTTTCATATCAATTTTTTGACTGTGAATATATTAACTCCAGCAAAGGAAACCTCAGATGTCATATTCTTTCTCGGCACACAACGGACAAGCCATTTAGATGCTTGGAATGTAAATATTATCGTGTCATTGAAAGCGGTCTGAAAAGACATGTACTATCCAAGCACTCAACTGAGAGACCTTTTAGATGCTCGGCATGTGAATATTCATGTGCCAAGAAAGGCAATCTGAATAGGCATGTACTGGCCATTCATTCATCCGAGAAACCATTTAGATGCTCTGAAAGTGAATATTCTTGTGTCATTAGAAGTGATCTGCGAAGGCATGTTCTGTACAAGCATTCATCTGAGAGACCTTTTAGCTGCCCGGAATGTGAATATTCGTGCGTCACTAAAACTAATCTAGAAAAGCATGTTCTATCCAAGCATTCGTCTGAAAAACCTTTCAGCTGCTCGCAGTGCTCTTATACTTGCGTCGAAAAACGAAATCTTGCCCGACACGTGCAATCCAAACATTTCAAGTCAACTTCCTCGCCTCTGAATGTATAAATATCATTCAATAAATAAATATCTTCCAGTAAATATTTGTTTTAATTTCATTCGTCAAAAACGACATTCGCTGCTGGGAGTCGGGGACGAATTGAACATTTTCAGGCTAAATTTTAATGTGAGTGAAGCAGTTACGTAAAACTTGAATACGAACTAAATTATTATCAGTCTGATATTGTGTATACAATTTATATCGTGAACAAAATTGATATCAATACGTATTTGCGATGATATTCTCTCTACCGTAAGCACAGCCTAGGGCCACGAATGTAGTTCTTAAATAAATTTAGGTTGTACCAGCTTATAAACTCTAATCTATTTTTCGAAAATGTCAATTCTCAAGGCTCATTTGTGATAAAAATCGACCTTGTTTACGCCACTCTGTAACTTTGCTACTCAACTTATTCATAGAACAGATATTCTATTAATAATGAACGTCTCGAACGCTGCATAATCCAACTTTTAATCTTGCAACATTCCCAATAGTCCACATGTCACCTCCTCAATCCATAATTCCACATATGCCTTTACCACGGTCGTTGCCGACTCCAAAATAGATTTATCGTGCGTGACTATCGCGCGCTGAACAATGTAACTAAGCATGTCACATCTTCACGCAACACCATCAAAAAATATGAGTTATGTTGAGATAAACATCGGTTCAATGGATAGCAAAACGATATAACCCATAATATTCATAATTAATTACCTTATCTTCACTACGAACAAATTTTACCGGTTCAAAAAATTATGTTTTTAAGAATACTTCTCCTTATACAATCAAAGTAATGGAAATAGCGCAATTATATTTACGATGGATAACTAAGTTAAAATATTCAACATGTATGATGATAGATAACAATCTTCTCTATACATTTTGCCTTAAATCATGAACAAAATTGATATCAAAATGTAGTTGCGGGCGGACGACCGAAGACGCTCAAGTGGCTGACATGGCGAACGAATGATCAATAAAATAGCGCGGATTAACGAATTCCGCAAATTAAGCAAAGAGTAATTGTTGTACCAGCTTCAAAAATTTTTATTCATTCATAAAAAATCTAATTTTACAGGTTCATTTATCATTAAAAATCGGCTTTGTTTATGCCACTCTATAATTTTGCTATTCAACTTATTCATAGAATAAATATTCTGTTGAAAATGAACGTCTCGGATGCTGCTTACCCCAATTGAGAATCTAGCACCATGCACAATAGGCAGCGGCTCGCCTCCACAACCCAACTGTACTTATGCCCTGCCATGGTCGGTGCCGACCCAAAAATATATCGCATACAACGAGCGAA
Organism: Hyalella azteca; assembly: GCF_000764305.2. Taxonomy (NCBI): domain Eukaryota; kingdom Metazoa; phylum Arthropoda; class Malacostraca; order Amphipoda; family Hyalellidae; genus Hyalella; species Hyalella azteca. Next base: position 93,937 of record NW_025937478.1, on the reverse strand, counting down.
GAGACAGCGAGAAGTGCGAAATTTCGCACACATCGCACAAGGCCGTCAAAAAATATAAATCATTTCTACATAAACGTCCACTTAATAGACATAGAAACGATTTACCTCATAATATTGATAATTAATTACACTACTTTAATACAAACAAATTTTACCGTTTCAACGAATTCAGATTTCTGAAATACTCACCTTCATCCAACTTTAATAACGAATATAACACATCAATATTTTCCATGGATAACTAAATAAAAATATCTCACCGTGTATCATGTGCGATATAAAGCATCTTCATATATTTGCACTTAAATCCAAATCTATTTCTTGATTGTAACTGCTCAAGATTATTATGGTAATTTGAATAACTTAAATTCCCATTTAAAAGTTACGGATAAGCTGATGTTCCGACGTGACGACAGCAGTGGGTAGAATTTAGAAGTAAAATAAAGTTATGTTCGATGAACACAAACACTGAATTTTGATAAACTGTGAAAATAAACTTAACAAAATATGCCATTTATGATGTATAAACCTCGAAGAGTTGCCATATAAGGTAACTCTTAAGCGTTACTATGTATGGCAACTCTTAGACGTTACCATACATGGAAACGCTTCGTTATCGTGCCTCTGCCAACCACCAGGCAGGAGCCCATCGTTCTGTACATAATATACAAACTGGGGTGCTTATTCTTAACAAGGTCATACTGGGGTGCTTATTCTTAACAAGGTCATACTGGGGTGCTTATACTTACTTAACAGAATCTGATGTCGCATTCACTTCTTGAGGTCACTCTGCCCTCTCTATTGTTGTAGCCGTTGGCGACTTTCAAAATTATTGAGCTTTTGGAAAATTGAACCGCGTTCATCAAATGTACATAAAACTTAGATCAGACCGGCAAGAAATGTCAACTTTTTCAGCCTAAACGCGAGCGTAAAAGAGATCAACATGAAGTTACGTAGAAATAATGAAAATAAATGATCAAATAGTTTTTATAAAAATATATTGCGTTGAAATAGATTATGATAATTGCAATATTTTGCCGAAAATGAAGTAAAATGATGAAAGTTTCTCTTTACAATTTTTTATAGGTAACTAACTAAAAATACTTGGGACGAGGATCAAGGGAAGTATAGATCATCTCAATTTATTTTCAGTTAACTCATGTGTCATTTTCTCGATAGTAAATGTTCGTGCTTAGGATGGTCATTTCAATAACTTTAGTTGTTATTTTAAAAGTTACTTCTGACGGCGACGCGACGCCATGCAATGAATAAAGTCAATAAACTGTGTAGGGATAAAGTTTTCTCAAATTAGCACAAACAATAAAACCTGTGCCGCAGCAGAATATACCTCATAGTTATATATCATATATTAAGTAAAAAAATTGGATTGAAATGAGATAGTGTATTTACGTCAATTCTTTCAAATATATCGGCCAAAATAATAGAGGCAACTCGATAAATAAAATCGCGTTGTTAGTCCCGAAAATTTATAAATTTTCTTCTCGAAATCAAGTATTTTAAGGGATACTTACTTATTGTTGACTATGTGGGAATTGTTCATTGTGAAACGTGATAATGTTAATTTGAGTCTTATTATAAGTACTTATATATTCAGTCTGCTCATATCGCAAGTTCACAAGGAATTTAAAGCAAAGAAAACGCCAAGCCAATTCACTATATCGATATTGAAAACGTTTCGGAGTCCTGCTCCTTCATCAGTTTGACAATCTAAAAATGAATACAATCATATTACAAGTCAAAATTCTAGGACAGACATAAAACCTAAAAAATATCAAATATTGAATCGAAAAAACAGGACTCGCGGAACACAGAGTCATCGGAGATACGAAAAGAATAAAATCTAAGAAAAAACACAAGCCTAAAAACAAACATAAAAGCCTAGCGATACACTATTTCAAGAGGATATGAACCGAACGCAAGATTGAGACACGGTTCTCGTTTGAAGATATGTAGACTCCAATGTCCCCAAATCCGAACAAACCACCTTCTGGCTGTTCGGATTTGAGGATTTTCCTGATTTTTTTGAGGGTTTTTAGCGCATTTTCTCATTTATGAAAAAAATGCACTATTGTGCTCGCCATGTCCGTCTGTCTGTCTGTCCGTCCGTGACTTCACGTTTTCGTCGACGAGAAAATGCGCTCTCTGTCACTCACTGCAGTAAGTACTGAGTTATATTTTTTATTTCGTTCGAAACGCGGCAGAAACAACTTCAGTAACTTGATCATATTGCATTATGTTGAAGTTGAATAATTTTCATTTATACACACGAAGGAAAATTTTTTACTATTGCTCATTGGAAAATAAAGCGTAAAATTTATTACGTTGGTTGTAGTAGCTTCAAAAAATTTTAATTCATAATTCAAAATTTCTAATTCTCATGTCTCATTTCCAATTAAAAATCGGCCTTGCTCACGCCACTCTATAATTTTGCTATTCAACTCATCCATAGAATAGATATCCTGTTAAAAATGAACGTTTCGGATGCTGCTTGCCCCTATACTATTAATCCTGCAACATGCACAACAGTCGGCAGGTTGCCTCCTCAACCCTGAACTGTCTTCTTCTTCTCAGGATGTCCGCGCTGGGCGGACTTGAAGCCACAGGACAACCGCAAGGATCACCGTTGGGCGTGAAAGCTTATGCAGAATTCAACTGCACAAATATCTTTCCTGAGGTCGTTTCCGACTCCAAATTCTTACCATTCGACTAATAATAGTTAATCATTAAATCATACGTAATTCACGGAACACCACAGAAAAATATGAATTTTATTGAAATAAACATCTGCTTAATAGGCATTGAAACAACTTTGCTCATAATATTCCAAGTTATTTATTCCAACTTCACAACGAAAAAATTTTTTCATTTTGATAAATTATGATTTTGGAACATTTCTCCATGTAGAATCAGAACAACGAAGAATAATAACACTACTGTCTTTTCATGGGTAACTAAATAAAAATATACTACCGTGTATCATGCGTCCTATAAATCTAAATCTAATGGTGATTTATATACTTTTAATTTACATTGCAAAAGTTACGGATAAGCTGAAGTTCCGACGTGACGCGGCAGTGAGTAGAATTTAGAAATAGAATAAAAATAAATTTTTGTTCAATGACCACAAACACTGAAATTCGAGCAACGGTGGAAATAAACTTGATGGAGCATGTCATTTATGATATATAAAACACTTAGACATTACCACATATGGTAACTCTTAGACGTCACCATGTATGGCAGTGGTTCCCAAACTTTTTCAGGCTGGCGCCCCCTTTGGCTCCCTTGTGAATTTCTAGCGCCCCCCACAGACATGCGCCTCTTCCTTGAAATTTAGGACGCTGCAATTTAAAAGAGAAAGGTTAAACACAAATGTGTATTTCACAAATAGAACAGTAACGAGCTAAACATCACAGTTGCTGAGGTTAGGTATTTAAATACTAATTTTCGTTCAAATCTGTTCAGCAGTTTGGAAAAAAATTTCTTGATTATTGCGAATTTAAATAAACACGTATTGCTGTTTAAATCACGAATGAAGGCGAAAAAACTCGCGAACTAAGGCACAATCGAAAAAAATTTCACGAGCTAAACGAGTTTGGAAGAAATTACTTGATCACAGTGAATGTCAGCCCGTATTGCCATACAACTATGACAAAAACAAACGATGGCAAAATTCAAGCAATTTTCACAAGCTAAACATTATTGTTAGACCCTAATGTAATGAATGCGTGTACTAAGTTTCATCAAGTTAAGTTCATTAGTTTGAGAGATATTCCTTGATCATTGAATTTGGCAATTGGCTGTGAGACCGGACGCGAGTCCGGCCGTTAATTTGTCCCAGACCGTCGAGACGTAAACCCAGGAGAGGCTAAAACAGATCTGTGTGACAAAACCATCGCTGGGAGTCATGTGCTGCACGTGTTGTGTACAAATCGTCAAACAAACTTTTTAACTTCTGACTTTGACTTCGGATTGTCGCCCCCCTATCGCCCCCCAACCGCCCTCTTCTTCCCTACCGCCCCCCAAAATCTTTTCATCGCCCCTAGGGGGGCGATATCGCCCACTTTGGGAACCACTGATGTATGGTAACTCTTAGACGTCATCATGTATGGTAACTCTTAGACGTCACCATGTATGATAACTCTTAGACATTACCATGTATGGTAACTCTTAGACGTCGCCATGTATGGTAACTCTTAGACGTCACCATGTATGGTAACGCTTCGTTATCGTGCCTCTGCCAACCACCAGCCATGAGCCCATCGTTCTGTACATAATATCAACTGCTGGTATTACAAAGAAATAAAATATCAGCATTTGTGATTCACAGACCAAATGTCATTCTTTATGAATTTTTTTCAAAAAACAAAAGAAAATTAATCTCCAATGAAGACCCGTCATTTTATGATCGTGAATTATATAAAAGTTTTCCCTTAATAGCTATTCACGCTTGGAAAGACAGAAATACTTTTTTACGAAATGATTGTACTTAAAATATATCCTAAATACTTTCGGTTCCTCTAACGTTCGAAATTTTTTCGACATGCTCAGGAGTGGGTGTGTATCTTAAAACTTATTATATTGCTTGTACTAGCCTCAATAGATCTAATTTATACGTCTATCTTCAAGCAAAAATGGGTTAATAAAGAAAATTACAGTGTTAAATGCTGCATGCATAATCGTTACTAATCCTTTCTTAAACTACTTAATTTTTTTCTTCTGCCGTTGCCGGCTCCAAAATTGTAATTTTGAGAAAATTCCGCGATTTGAGAATGAGAACAGACTAATTTACAACACCGCAGAGAAATATGAATGTTATTGGTATAAAATTAAACGTAATGAACGAAACTATCAGATACAGCGTGATACAGAAGAATATTTGTTACGAAAAATTGTACAAAAATATATCGCGTCTGAATAAATTATAATAAATAGAATATTTTGCCAAAACAAAGTTAAAATAACGGAGATTTCCTTTTGTAATTTTTTATAGATAACAAAATAAAAATTATCCACACAAGAATCATGTGAGGTAAAGATTATCTCAATTTACAACGGCGAATGAAGCGACTCAAATATTAAAGGAAATATCGATAGCGCTCGATATTCATATCAACGAGGTTACCAATGAACAGGTTAAGACCGTGCTAAAGGTAGGAAAATAAAAGCAGTGTAACTACATTCTGCTAGTTTATGCTGGTAGGCGAGCGAGAGAATTATTTATTAAGAGAAATGAGGGGAAGGCGAAAACTGTATCGGGTGAGAAGCGTGCGAGTGTATAAGTTGTTGGTGGAGTTTTAGACGAGGTCATGTATAATAAATGTGTACAGAAGAGACCTGAGAAAACAACGTATGTCAGTTTAATGTACCGAATACTTCAGTGCACAACAGCAATAATAGTTTAACTGAAATGGAAACAATACTTCCAAGTTCGAGGTAATCCATTTCCTATATCCTAATAAGTAACAAAAATAACATCCCCAAGAAATTCAAGTTTTTCTGGACGAAACCTACGTTTCAAAAAAATATGATATATAATAAAGAATATCAAATAGAATTATATCGTGTCAACATTTTATTTTAAAAGCTAATAGTCTAAACTTGATCTCAAAATTAGCCCTATAGATATTACTTTCAAAATATAATTCACAGTAATTTCAAAAGCTTCATCTACAGTAATCGATAAGTTTTATTTGGCAGCAAAAAAAAAAAACCTTTATCTGGGCTAAAACAGTTATCCACAAATAACTTAATAACGCAAACACTTAGCAAAATGAAAATCCGTACACTTCATCCCAGTGAAACTGTCGACCGGCGGTAGAGAACACGGACCAATATCTGCCATACATAGCGAGAAACCCGCTATGGGCCCATGACCCGCAGTGGGCTCGCTGCCCCATGTTACCCTATCTATTCTCTGAATGGGTTGAACGGAGATATTTTAGCGTGACGCAAACAACGTCGCTTTTTAATCATAAATGAGCCTGGAGAATTGAAATTTTTGAAAAATAGATTAGAATTTTTAAGCTAGTTTAACCTACATTTATTTAAGAGCTACATTTGTGGCCCACGTCTGTGCTTCCGGTAGAGAGAAGAATATCCTATATTTTGATATCAATTTTATTCACGACACAAAATGTATACACAATGTCAAACTGAAAATTATTTAGTTGGTATTTAACTTTTACGTAACTGCTTCATTCACAACAAAATTTGGAGTGAATATGTTCAGTTTGCCCCCGACTATCAGCAGCGAATGACGTTTTTGACGAATGAAATAAAAAAATATTTACTGGAAGCTATTTATTTATTGAATAACATTTATTCATTCAGAGGCGAGGAGTTGGACTTGGAATGTTCAGGCACGGCAGGGATGGGCGAGGAGGGCTGGTGGGCATCCCAGCACTACCCACCACCAGTCCAGGCACGGCAGGGGTGGGCTAGGAGGGCTGGTGGGCATCCCAGCACTACCCACCACCAGTCCAGGCACGGCAGGGATGGACGAGTTGATGATTGTCGTGAAAATAGAGTTGCGATTTATTCATTCCGATGGAACACTCTTAAAACTTTCCATGGAACTGGCACTTGGTTGGCTGACCTCTAGTGCCAGTCAACCTCCAGCGGTTAGCGTGCGAAGAGAAATGTTGAGTTCATTTACCGTCTATTTCTGCTTAGAAAAAGAAATTAGAATGTCTTACTATAGAATAAGATAACTATAGTAGAAAATAATGGATGACATGTCAAGGCCAAGTTACTTAGTGGATAAAGGATCAGCATGATCTCTCGAAATCTCATGAATAATATTTTTGAATACATTAAATGAATAAGATTTGAACGGAAAAATATTAATATTGTTATGTAGACTTGGCACATCGTTTTTGCACAACACTTATTATTACTGAATTTAATCTTATTCCTCTAATCGCCCATTAGATCTAATCGATGGATTCCTCAAACTTTTGACGATGAATAATGGAAGATACAGCACACGATTATCCATGATTATCCTAATTTATTTTACACTTAAACAATATTCGTATCTTTATAAAACGTCATTGAGTTACCCCTCAAATTCAAGACCCTTTAAAGTTCCATGTAACAAACGAACCTGCGTGGTTCCGGTTTCTCAGCATACACATAGCTCTATTAGCCAAATTTATGACGTGACAAAACAGAAAAGTTAAAATTCTTTATCCTTTTTAATATAATGCATATTAATTATCGGGAAGGCACGCAGGAAATTTGTCCTGGCAGAATTTTAGTGACGCGAGGGTTCCTCTTGGGTTAGTTACCTATTGAAATATTAGCGCACGAATTTCTCCACAACCGATGCATAAATGTGGAATAAACAGTTGTGTGAAAAGTTTCACATTCTTCAATACAAATTCAATCGAATAAATCGCAACAACCTGAAACTTTCATCGATAAATTCGATTTTATATATATACTATTTTATTTGCAACATAATTATTCAACATTTTAGATGGTGCTACCATGATTTGACTGTGATCTACAAAGGAATATAATGCCTTAAAATAAATGGTTTAAATTTTGGTGGATGCAAATATCCATTATTAATTCAATTTGTCGAATAATAATGCATAAGTGGCTTTAGGTCGACGCTATTTGTGAAGGTTAATATAAGCAGCGGTGTGCCTATGCCCATAATTACGGTGTAACATTTTCTCTTGGTAGCAGTTCAAATATGTATATGAAGTTGATGCTGCATCGGATGAAAGACATCAATATGACCAGTCCGACAATTGCGCGGTCACTTCGCAGGTCCAAAGGCCGGCGCTGATCCTGCCGTAATCCGGCTCTGAAGCTGAGGTAAAATCCATTGCTGTTTACATCAGATATCTTATGGAGTTAAAACGCATTGTAATAAGACTGCATACACGCGCTCGTTGCCAGGTTACTGCGGCGTAATCTGGTAAAAGTATTGAAATTTATCCATCACGTGGAGTTAATAGAGTTACAGCCAGTAGATTTGCAGTCAAAAGCTACAGCCAATAGATTTACAGTCAACCAAGATTGTTAACGAAGACTGTTTACTGTACAATCTGTTTACTGTACAAAAGGTTAGGCGACGGTTGACCGAATTATGTAAATAGCCTAGTTATGCTTCGAATTAGGGAAAAGTCGTTCATGCTCAGTAATGGCGGTATCACCACCACATGTTCCATTTTCGATATCTACGGATAGATTTTGAATTGATAAGGTAGACTTTAGGCGGACGTTAGTTATTATATGTATAATATGGCTACATGGCGAAAAATCTGTATAAACGAAAGGTATCAAGAATATTTGAATGGGCGAAAGAGTTACATTTACTTTGAACATGGAGATTATATTTATTTTGAATTACACCTCAGATAATTTCAATAATCATTACTCATATATGATATAAATATATTATTTCTCCAGGTTTACTTTTAACCGTATTAAAATTACTCCATCACCACAGATGAAACTGCTCGCACTCAAATGCGTCAATAAGTCGAAGCACAGTACAGCTTGTACAGTAAACAAGGCAGCTTGCCTGTAGCCCAGGGTTGAGGATTTATGGCGATTTTCCCATTATTTGCATAGTTAACATATATTTTGTCGGTATATAGTATTATTTTATCTAAAACTTCAGCAAAATGTGAAATTCTTTGAAGAATGCAGATTATATAATGAATTTGATATATTTGTAAAAAATGTACAAGTTGGTCTGAAATTTCATTATATAAAACATGACTTAGTTCAAACTTTTAGGGAAGTAAAATAAAGTGAATTGGGTTTTTGAAGAATTGCCTAATCCAACAAACGTTCTTCCTGAATCACTGCGCCCCGGAACTCCACCCTTCGTGTCGCAGGCAGAGCAGCCAATGGGAGGGCAGCGTGGGCGCCGTGGCGCTGCTTCATCCAACAAAGCAGCCAATGGGAGGGCAGCACGGGCGCCGTGGCGCTGCTTCATCCAACAGAGCAGCCAATGGGAGGGCAGCGCGGGCGCCGTGGCGCTGCTTCATCCAACAGAGCAGCCGATGGAAGGGCAGCGCGGGCGCCGTGGCGCTGCTTCATCCAACAGAGCAGCCGATGGGAGGGCAGCGCGGGCGCCGTGGCGCTGCTTCATACAATCAATTGGATTTAGTCAGGCGCTGGCAGATGAGGATGCGGTGTCCTAGCGAAGAAACAACTGCTCCTTTGCTGATTTATTTCACGGATTTAACTCCACACATCATTGCAGTGAATATTAAATGACTGGTGAGTATAAAGGAAATACTTCTAAAAGGTTAATGGGGAATAGTTTAGACGGATTATTTTGTAAGACGTGGGAATGCTAGTGGCGCGGTATTGAGTCTCTTAAGGTCTGTGACTCGTGCCAAACGTTTGGTTGTACCAAACGCCCTGTGGTTCGGCTAAGGCGTGTAAGTCTGAGACCAGACTGCGCTAGCGTCTTACAATTCTATTTCGGATTAGGGAATAAAACACAGAAGTAATTCTCTTAATTTACTGGGCCAAGGTCCGGAGGCCAGATTAAGAACGTTATTACAGATATGCAAATGATTATGACAACTGGAGTTACTTTAAGTTGTAATATCCTAGGTCGGTGCTAATAATATTAATATGTAACCAAATAATATCTAACAGGAAATCAACTGCAGTTACTAATTGATAATGATGCTGAAGGCAACAACATGGATAATAATGTTGAGTCAGAGTTAATGGGTAACTCTGTTAAAATTCACCAGGCTAGCAACGTTCCTCGAAATGAGTTACGGGGGTAACTGAATGAAATATATATACATGGTCGCTACAATATCAAATAAGGATGTTTACAGATTGTTATTTTAGTCCGTTGTATTAGGGCAACATTGTGTTCCTACACCAGACTTTACTATTTCGGTAGCTCCATTCAAATTCGTTCTAATGGTCCCAGCCATTGTGTTGCATATATGGGCATTATTCCTCCGTGAGCATTCAACAAGTTACCCATGACATTTTATTGTTTCAATTATATCATTTGAAACAAAATTATCGTCAATAAATTTACTTTTCAATCTAGTATCATGATAAATTTTGAAAACGTCACTGATTACCGAGGCAAACAACAGCAAATTTACCTTTCATGACCTGTTTTGAGTATAATAAAAAAAATAGACGAGTAAAACGTCCTTGCTTTTGATCGGAGCTGAATGATTCTCTTAAATTTTCTCTGACCAAAATCTAAGCAAATTATAAGAATTGAAATTTTGATGCCAAAAAAGAGCATATAATAAGATGCGCCAAGAAGATCGACTCTTAAGGTGCTAAATCATGGGGCGATTAGTTGCTTCTGCTACAGTTCTGCAGGCTGAGAGCCTATACACGAGTATAGTGTTTTCGGTACACTGCGCCCGCGTCAGTGCGACGTTGGGAGGTGTCGAGTAAGGGTGTGCACGATGGAGGCATGCGAGGATTCTACAGCAGTGCGCGCTACAGTGGGCGAGAGAGAGAGCGACGCAGCTATGCTCGGTATGACGGCCGGGCCGCTACTGAGCGCAATAGACTCAGTGTTGCCAGGTTTTTTCTTGGCGAGAATACCAGATTGCCTTGCTCAAAATACCAGAAATATACCAGAAATTTTATCGTTCAAAAACAGACTAATACCTCAAAATTTAATAAAACTATTCGTCAGAAACGCTGGTTAGAAAAAAAAATTATCTCATGTACTGTGCAGTTATCTGGCTTGATGATAATTCGCCAAATTGAACACGTTATATTTTTTTCCCCCTCTGTTTGGAACATTTCGACAATTTTCTTTTCCTGTGTTTGATTACATTGACACTTTTTCCTTTTTTTATCAGTGTCATTGTGGCACTTTTTCCTCTTCGCTCAACATGAGCAAGCCACGGAAACAGGTCATCATCATTTTGCTTTTTTTCGTACATGCTTGCATATTGCATTAATCTAACATTTCGGGCGTGATCACTTGTTGCGGTTGAGCAGATAGCTTTTGGTCCAAATAAGGGACTCCAGTACCGTAGTTGAAATTTTATTCCGTTGCTTGTTTTTCACATAGTTGACTTGTGAAAACACTTGCACCATGAATGCTTTGGAGACAGGTCAAAGTAGACAAGTGATGCAGTAGGCAGCCCGCAGCCAGTTCCCTGAATGGATGATAATTGTCAAGATCAGTGAAATGTTGAATGGCACCCCAGAATTCAAGTGGCACTACAATAAGTGGCACTCTAGAATTCAAAACCACCAAACAAAAATGGTGGAGCTTGCGTCGCAGAGATCGGTTCGACATCCTCACTCGTCCTAGGCCATATCATCAGTTCATCACTGATCAGTAATCATTCGAGGATCATCACTCTCATGCTCATATTGCACTAAGCACTTCTGTTAAATGGTAACAATTAAATTGGGGTTATTTTATCAAGCGGTAAACTTGCGGTTCCAAAAATGGCGGGAAACCTCTAGTCGCGCCACTCTGATTGTAATCTGTATAATCCACGCCTACGTTAGAGGAAATTCAAACTTCAGAGGTGGAACTTAATGCAGTAAATTTGCAGTAAGTCAGAAAATACCAGAAAAATACCAGATTTAGGCAAATATACCAGATCTGATATGTTCATACCAGACACCTTCTGAAAATACCAGATTTGTGAAATCTGGTATAGAAATATACCATCTGGCAACGCTGAATAGACTGCTTCAAAACAACTCGAGGTGCTCTGCCTGCAATGAACCAGCTAGTTGCCTCTGAACACGTCAAGCATTACAAATTTTACTTGCGTCGCCTAGTAGACACAACTAATAGCCCCGTGTCTAAGCACCTTTAGCCTGGGTAGGGGGCTTGTGTCTGTAAGTGGCGATGGCATAGGAATGACATTGCCATCAGGATTGTTAAAGTCCCAGCCTAATGTACTCCTCACGATGGCTAACGCAGCTATTATGAACCCAAATGGAAGCGGTTGCAGCTACTACTTGCTTCTACGCAGCAGTTACGGGAAAATTATTCGTTAAAATCAATCGTAAACAAGAGAACGAAGTCATGCTGAAGCTCTCACGCAGCAGTGGAGAAATTTGAAGTAAAATATCAAACCCTGAGTAAAATATCAAGTTAAGGCTATTAGATAATGGGACACATTTGTTTTTATTCACACAACTTTAAGAAAAATGTCGGCGCGAGTTATACTAATCATAAAGAAGCGTGAGTGGAGACTACGGATGGCCACCTGGAGTTAGATATTGAAATACGAGTAGCAAACATTCTCTACTTTGCTGCGATCCCTTGTAGAAGCAGCCAATTTCGCCATCAAACTTTCGAATCGAAAGTACGCTTTAGAAAAACATAAAACCACAATGTTTACCTCACACACTCTCATGCCAGAGACCGTGTCGGTACAAGACCGAGAGCCCTGTCTTCGGACTCTCCACTCGGCGGCTTAGTAGATAACGCAAAGGTCCGTGAGCAACTAGAGCCGACTTCACCTCTCCAACGAGATCCGACTTCACTTCGTCAGGATCAAACCCTCGATCCTCCTGGCTCCTACCTTCAACCTACCCCCACTGCAGGATGACGGGGAACTCGTACCAGTGTCCCAGCAGACAATGGAACAAGCAGATAAGGAAACTGAACTGGTTCCTTCACCTGTCCCCATAAAATCGACACAAATACGAAGACCTCCAGATTGCTACGGTTATTAATAAGCAGAGTAGTGTATGAATATTCGCTTGAATAGGTTTATATTTCGTTTGAATAGAAAATTATTTTCGGACTAAGCGACGAATTTTGGGAGGGGTGAAGTAAAATAGTCGTTATTTCTAAATGAATAAAGCTCATTTTATACGACAACCTGACGTTTGATGGTCTGACTTTAACAATCAACACCGCATCAGTGTCAATGTACCCGTCTATCTGAATGTTCTAACCGCTGTCGTTATGTAATGTACGTTCTCTGCCACGAACATTGTTGACTTTAAATCCGCTGTATAATTGTTTGCGTTACTTGTTATATTTGCGCTATGCGAAACTAATTAATATTTAACAACAGTTACTGCCATTTCAATAACAGCCCAGTGGTTACAGTTCATAGTACCATGATTGGCGCAGGTTCGATCCCAGCTACCTGCGACAGTTTCTGGTCAGAATCGGCAAGGAGGCCGGGCGGTTAAGCACAGCAGAATTGTAGCAGTGAGTTGCGAGTTCGAAACCGCAAAATGCTGTGAATGTTCTACGATCTTGAGAATCGGCGACAGGCCTACGGCCTACTAAACGCTGAAACCGCTATTATTATTAGCGCATTTTCTCATTTATGGAAAAAATGCACTATTGTGCTCGCTTTGTCCGTCTGTCTGTCCGTCCGTCCGTGACCTCAGGTTTTCGTCGACGAGCAAATGCGCTCTCTCTAACTCACTGCAGTGAGTACTGAGTTATAGTTTTATTATTATTAACTGAACATTAGTGCGAATAAAGATTGGTTTGCTAAGTCTTCCTCATTTCACAACACAAATTCTCCATTCTCAATTGTTCGCTTTCATACGTTCACCGAACATATGCATTTACCCAACATATTGCAATGATCACAAACAAATTTGAAAATAAGCGAAAGTCCTATAATGACGGACGACGAGCCTAGCTGGTACAGGCCGGACGACGAGCGTAGAAAACAACGGCTTTCCTATGGAATGAAGCGACTCAAATATTAAAAGAAATATCGATGGCGTTCGATAGTCATTTCAACGAGGTTACCAATGAACGGGTTAAGACCGTGCTAATGATAGGCAGGAAAATAAAAGCAGTGTAACTATATTCTGCTTCTTTATTCTGGTAGGCGAGCGAGAGAATTATTTATTATGAGAAATGAGGCAAAGGCGAAAACTGTATAGGGTGGGAAGCGTGCAAGTATAAAAGTTGTTAGTGGAGGTTTAGACGAGGTCATGTATAATAAATGTGTACAGAAGAGGCCTGAGAAAACAACGTATGTCAGTTGAATGCACTGAAAACTTCAGTGCACAACAACAATAATAGTTTAACTGAAATGGAAATAATACTTCCAAGTTCGAGGTAATCCATTTCCTATATCCTAATAAGTAACAAAAATAACATCCCCATGAGTTTCAAGTTTTTCTGGACGAAACCTACGTTTCAAAAATATGATACTGTATATAATAAAGAATATCAAATAGAATAACCTCTACATAAACAGTAATCAGACTTTTATCTTCGTTGAAATGACAATTAGAAGTTCATATTGTCAGTGCAATTTGATGCTGTCACAATACGTGAAATTGTCTCCAACATATTCATACTTCCCATGAACAATGCATCATTGATTAATTTNATGTGAAAGAAGCTTAACTTCACTGGCAGGCATGGTCACAGAACTCATATTGCAATGCACTGCTGATCATCAAATAATAAATAGATCCTTTTTATGACAAGATCCTTACTTGCTCGCTGGCAAACAGAATCAGTACTGAACATAATTACTGTTGACTAAATTCAAACAATACACAATTAATACATAGAAAAGCAAAGAATAGATTGCACAAATAATGCAATGCATTAATTCATTTAAGAATATAAACATATTGCACAATTATATACAAGTCCACAGCATGAATGTCCCGATGCCAAATACAAATTACCAGCTTCAAACTTTATTTGCAGGATAATCTCACACAAATTTGAGGAATAAGATTCCTCAAGCTTTAGGAGCTTCTTTGCCTTATTGAAAACCAACTATCAAGGTACAAATATTAATATGTGAATTTTATGCTTTACAATTCACTAATGCAAATGATGAATTTACCTCTTTTTCACTACTGTCAATTGGTTCCACCTTCACAGCTATGTCCTCTCCTCCATCTTGAGGCTCCCCCTTGATGTAAACTGCCACCGTTTCTAGGGGAGGAGATGAGCCACTGGCCTCTGTAGCTGAATAAATTGACATAGAACATCATGAATAAACTTGAACATGAGACATTAACACAGATGACAAACAATGTGTCACTGCTTCCACAAAATTTGGAGCAATATCTTCAAGTTAACTTAATCTTTAAATTTAATTTAATCATCACAAGAATAGTATTTCCAATTTTACACAATTGTGAGCAATTTATGCATCCCATAAAACTACAGCTCACCATCAGCCTCAACTTTGCAAGATTCAGAAGACATTTGGGTGCTCAGCTCAGCGTGCCAGCTGCTGTTGACTGCATCATCAGAGACATTGTGCATGCCTTCATTTATTCATCATAATACTGATGGAATTTTGCTGGTTTCAAGTTAAACTGAAGTTTATTTGTAATCAAAGTCCAAGTATTAATTGAAAGCAACTCAAGAATCAGTGGCCTTATTCTGTGAAGACATTTTTGGATGTTAGAGAAAGAACAAGTTTGTATGCAGTACACTGGCATTATTTAGAGTTCAAGTGTCCAGTGCAGAAAACTTCAAGTGCAGCACTGAGTCCTGGCAACAGCATGCAACACTCTAGATTATTTAGGAGTTTGATAGTTTGAGATTTTTCTAGATTGTATTCTAGATCACCACTCTACATTATTTAGGTGTTCGATAGTGAGACACTTGATACAGACTATAACATCCCTGTTGGGCTGCATCAACTTCTGTGGAATTTTGATTGATTAGTCTAGCTTCCTAATATTCAATAATAGTGCATTTAGTACACTACAACAAATAGCATACAATCTATAAAGAAATTTCAGACTGTGTGAGCTTCAGATGTTTTATTTTGATGATAGACCTAATTTCAGCAGGCCCCTAAAAAGGCCCAAGTTTTCATACTTTTTGCAAACCAAAGGAAAAGAATAGTATATTCTGGATATTTGGGATAAACAAGACTGCATATTTTATATAGATTGATCTATAAATATAGAGGATGGATATGCTAAAATAAAAAGTTTCATTTCCTCTTTAAACTTTTGAATATTGCTATCATTGATGATGCAAATTTTTTTCAGAGATAAGAGTAGAAGCAAACCCCTATTTCAAAATAAAATGATGTCACCAAGTAATTTGACAAGGTCATTCAATTATTGCCGCTTCAGGATTAAGTCCATAGATACACCAGATATGATTTATGGGCATACTGGGATTTGGAGGGATTTTTTGTGGGTTTAATAATAACTAAGTGAGAATTTCCATGGAATGCAATGGATATTATTGCTGGCTGTGGGTTATAAAAATTTCCATTTAAATCCCTACAAATGATTGTTTTACAAATTTACTTAATATTTAAAAAAAACTTCAAGTGGGATAGCTCATTGAAACCTTGAATATAATATACAAAAGAGGCTGATATACACATAATACAGAGAGATCAAGCACCAGACTGCCATATATAGTCAGCAATTCATACTTACTTTTCACACGCAAAAACATTATCTACCAAACACTGGCTTTGTTATCAACATGGGCAGTTAGGGATGCATGTTAGTGGCAAGCTTGGCATAATACCACAATCACTACCGTAAAATGGGTAACTTTGACTCCCGGGGTAACTTTGACCACTTTTCGTTTTTTCAACAAAAACCCCCAAAACTCAAAAACTATTTGACATAGAAAAATTTTGTCAATGGGCATTAAAGGCCTAATACTGAGGCTACATAACACAATAGAAAGATTTTAAAAGTTTGCATATCTAATAGGTTAAAAAATTAAAAATGTGACCTACAAAAAAGAGCTATTATTTAAAGCCTGTCAGATTACCCCCCTCCAATTTTTTTTATTTTTTTTGAAAAATAACTCCAGGTTTTATTGCATTGTAGTAGAACTCTTCTAGTTACATATGCAAATGAAAAATTTTAGGAAAGTGTCATAGTTTGCAAATGGGAGGCGCTGCCCCCCAATGGGGGAACTTTGACCACCTAATGTCAGCCCTGATGGGGTAACATTGACCGGCATGTTAATTATTTAAAATGACCATATATAACATTTTGTTAGATACACCTATTAATGTATTTTCTTTATGTTTCAGACTCTAATTATTGTTAGATATAGAGTTTAAACTTATTAGTATTGACCCTAGTTCAAGATGCATAGGACCTACAAACGTCCAAAGGGGGCTCGTACCTACCAGAATTACAGCAGAGATCTTGTTAATCAAGTAGTGCAGAAGATCAAAGACAAGGAAATAAGTTTGACAAAAGCTGCAAAGCAGTATGGCATTGGCAAGTGTGTTCTTTTCAACAGAGTGCATGGAAAAACTGTGCTTAGTCCTGGACGACAGACTGTCCTCTCACAGGTAGAGGAGGCCCTTATAGTGAAGAGGGCACTTCAGCGCAGTGACTATGGCTTCTCTCTCCAACCAATGGACTTGCGCATCATAGTCAAGAGCTACCTTGATTCAGAAGAGCGCACTGTTCCCATGTTTTCTATGAATTTGCCAGGCCCAGACTGGGCCCAGTCCTTCATTAAGTGGCATAGTGAGATCAGAAAGAGAGTAGCCAATGACACAGGTAATACAGGAACAGTTAGCTATTATGTTTATTTCTTTAAAATATGTTCAAAAAATGAAAATTTTTCTGCTAGTTGTGTGTTCATTGCTAAGAAGTTAATATTTTATTCCCTGTACAGGTACACCAGCAGGCACACCATCAAACTCAGTACCCACTGCAGTGAGTGAGAGCTTATTTTCTCGTCAACAAAAACATGAAGTCACAGACAGACGGGCGGACAGATGGACATGGCGAGCACAATAGTGTATTTGTTCAATAAATGAGAAAAAGCGCTAAAAAGCCTCTAAATCAAATATTTTTAAAATTATGTTAGGCGGCTGTGAGACATACCAAGATAATTTGATTAGGCTATTGTGATAAAAATGGCTGAAAATAAGATATTATGCATTAAGTGTTTGTAAAATGAAACTATTGAAGTATTAAATATTTCATAAATGCCTGATATACCATATGCAATAATTCCTCATGATTAAATAACAGTTGGCAAAGAATAGGAACAATATATATTTACCAAAAAGTATAGCAAAAGCTCAGTTGATTGAGACAAATTATGATGAGGTGCATGTTAAAATATTGCTAACTGAGAGTACATTTGTACTTATCACGCAGCAACAGCAAGGGTGCTGACAAAAAACAAAGTACACCACCAACAATGATACATGACTGACCACTTAGCAGATGCTGAACTTAACTCAATGCTTGTCAATAAAAATTGTAGACTAAGTAAGAAGTACCATTTGTAGCCTTGTAGGGTTCAATTACCACACAATAATAATAATTATAAATAAAAAAGCATATTTCTGATAACACTGGAGTTGTACTGGTAGTTCATTTTTGTTATTAATATAGATGGTTTCTCTTTCAGACTGGGAACAAAATGGTTGTGGCCACTAAAATGGCTTTGGGAGTGCAGACAGGGGTCACAAATTCAGCTTTTAATTCAAGCAAGCCCTGGTGCCAATGCCCATCATGCAATAACTATTCTAAGCCAAGAGACAAGAAGGTGTACTCAAGTAACTCATTTCTATATACCAACTTCAAGTCAAAACTGTCCCATACCATTACCTGCAAGTGCAACATCAAATATTCTATGATTTTGCCAGCCCCAGCTTTGTTCCCAGCCAGCTGCAATGATGCTCTCCACTGTTTATAGTAGCCAGTGGAGAGTAACAATAAATAAATAAAATAAAGAAAAACAAATAAAATCCTACTTCTACACTCCCATCTGCCATGCTGATCAATGGGAAAATTCGTTCCCATTGACATTCTTCTCTCTTCTTTAGGATAAATGTAAGAATTGTGAACAAGAATTAGGCATATGCATATCCATTCCCACAGTCAGGAAGGTGTGCCAGGAGCTAGGGAATATATTTGGTCATTTTTTCCATCTGGAGGGTATGCCAAAGTAGGTAGAGAAGAAATAAGCTTTATACCATGCATGGAATATATTTAATTTCAGAAATATGTCTAGAAATTTTCAGAGCCGCAGGATTCAAGCTATAAATTTCTATTGAGTTGTTAATAAAAGTGCAGATTGAGATTGGGTCAAGACTCAAGAGGCTTTAAAGTTTTAAAAACTTTACAGGTATGTTCCTTGAAGCTGCAGAATTTCAGTATTATGGATAAAATTTTCAATCTTGCTGTATACCACAAATAGTTAAAACACCTAATTTCAGTCAGGCATGGAATATATGATTTATTTTATATATCTACTCTCAAGCCACGACTCAATTTTTCAAGCCATGGTTTTATGGGTTTGCCAGCCATGTTCCATTTCTTTGAGCCATGGATTCCATATCTTGGCCATGAAAAGCCATATACAAGCTGCAAACTTGTTTACATAGTCACAAGCTCATGTTACCCCAAATATCTAATTTTACCCTAAAAAAGCCCAATCATACATCAACACTAACATTTATCTTCACTTAAGGGGACCGTTTCGCACAAATAATAAATTGTTTACTTTTGGGTGGATCATTCTGAAATTCGGTACACATATGTAAAATGTAAAAGAAAATTGTTTTTGTTCATGTAAATTTTTCAAAAAAATGAAAGAAAACGTGAAATTAATAGAAAACGAAGAAATAAAGGGGTACTTTAGAAACCTATCTCCTCCTACAGTATATATGCTACAAGGTCGAGACACATTGTTACCGGTGTCTCAACGCGGGTGAGACGAACTCGTCGCCTACTTTAATTGACTAAATTGGTAACAAAGATTGAGTTTAACTAGTATGATGACTAAAGGTTGAAAAGGAAAATGAAACGCAAATACTGGTTCTAATAGCTATTGGGATCTCATACAGTAAAAGTGACAGGAAAATGACAGAACAAGGCATATGTGTAAAACTGACTAACTGAAGCTGAACTAAAGGTGACACCAAGTCAGAATTCACACAGATCAATGAGTAAGATGCACACCAATAACTGCTTCCAATGCAAGCCAGTTAGGAGGTTTATAGGGTGCTTTGGAGCAAATCACTCAAGAGGTTAGGAACTAGGGAGCGTGGGACAGCAATTTATACAGCAAGTGTGTTAAGTGTGTTTATACACACTTTAGAATAGTTTTTGGCATAAATTTATGTAATCAATTACTGATCTAAACCTGACCTGAAAAGAATGAGAATTATTTTAGTTGAATTTATAAAATAGTTA
The DNA here is from genome assembly GCF_000764305.2 of Hyalella azteca. NCBI lineage: Eukaryota > Metazoa > Arthropoda > Malacostraca > Amphipoda > Hyalellidae > Hyalella > Hyalella azteca. Next base: position 73,807 of record NW_025937478.1, on the reverse strand, counting down.
AACACTTCAATATAAACACACAGTAACACACATCAGAGGGAACAAGGGGACAACATATAAGAGGAACAAGAGGGTGTGCTGCAAAGTAGCCTAAACCACCCCCGCCAACACCACCTCAGCCATGGGGCATCAAGAACCACACCCAGATATTTATTATTCTGCACGTATTCCAGAACGGTTCCATCAACACTCAGGGGAGGAGGTGTGATTTGCTTATTTGTAAAGCACATGCATTTGGTCTTTGAGAGACTGAAGGTCAATCCCCAGGTCTTTGTCCAGTTGAAGAACTGTGAGAGTTGTGACTGGAGCCTGGCAGTGGCACTGTTTATATCTGGACTACCTACTAGTGAAGAAAGTAACATCATCAGCATATTCAGCAGTGACCACCCCTGGCAGTGATGGGAGGTCCCTCATCATAACGTTGAACAACAATGGAGAAAGAATGGCACCTTGTGGGACTCCAGATTTTACTGACTTGTAGCTTGAGATTTCACCTTCAAAGTGCACCTGAAAGGAGCGATCAGCCAAATAGGCCTGCAGCCACCTCAGGATTGTCCCATGCAGGCCACACTGACTTAATTTGTACAACAATCCCGTGTGCCAGACCCTATCAAATGCCATAGTGAGGTCACAAAATGCCACTAGCATGATAGATTTTGAGTTTTGTGCAGTACGCCCTGCAGCCTCCAGCCTGGCAACCTGATCTATTGCTGCAGTTTGGCAACAGAAGCCTCCCTGCAATGCACGGAAGCAGTTGTTCTGTTCTAGAAAGAAGACCAGACATTTGTTAATTATTGATTCAACTAGTTAACCAATGCAAGAGAGCAGGGATATGGGTCTAAATGATGAAACAGAGGTGATGTGAATAAGTAATTGATTCACGTTATTTCATCACTCCGCACTCTCTGGGTTGAATATTTTCTGAGTTATAAGCGTTGAAGTAGTTAAACCGTAAGAGGTCGTTTTGCGGTAAGCACTATTGACGAGTGCTAAATGTTGTGGTCGAGTGCGGAGTTTTACTGATAGTGCTGTGTGGTGGTTTAAATTAAAATATTATTTTTTGATTTTCGGCTTGTGTATACAAGATGCTTATATAGTCGTAAGATTCGACTGTTCAAACCAAGATAAGGCAATAAGTTTAATTGTATGAGCATGAGTATATTGCCGTTTTAAGCATAAGTTATTTGTCAGATTTTTTTATTTTTTGATTTGTAAAACACAAAAAGGGGATATGCGTAGTTTGAGTGCCCAATTTTTCAACATAGGATAATGAAAAACGTTAATTTACTTCTTGGCAAATTCGCGGAATTCGTTCAGCCGCGGCGTTCCATCGATCAATCGTTCGCCACTTCAGCGACTTCAGCGTCTTCGGCGTCTTCAGCTTTTAAGTGTTACCCCTTGTGAATCAAGTCACGAAAAGTTCAAGAATCGGCAACAGGCCATGGGCCTATTTCTTCAACGCCGACACTTCTATTCTATTCTAGATCTTGACCCTCAGATGAATTTATCGTTTATCACTTTCACAAATATAAGGAAACAGAGAGGTTTGCAGGAACGTCCTCTTTCAACAACGGTTCAACCTTCTCTCTGCCCTATTCTTTCATTAATTCGTGGCGTCGCCGCACGGGCGACATTCAAAAATATAACAGTTAATTTAAAGTGACCCTAGAGACATAATCGCTAATGCTTTTTCGCTCACGTGTATTGTGGTCACTGAATACGCAAAAAATTTTGAGCCGTAACTAAGCTATTGGCAGCGGGTGCCATACTCTGTAGCAGATTTAAGTTGACACTCTACGTAGGGCTCAATTTTCATGAACTCGCCGGCTTGCCTTCCCATTATCTCCCTGATATTTTTTTATTCCTTTTCTACTGATATATATGTTGTTACAAAATTTGTGAATAATCATCTGTTACGAAACAAGTATAAGGAAAATCTCACAAATTATTGACGAAATTGATTTTGATTTGCAAAATTAACAGCTATATTTTTACTACTTCATGGGAAATAAATGTCAACTGATAAACAACGAGACAGTTTTATATCAGTAACTCGACTTGACATTACATTTTTTCATGGGTAGCTATTATATTTTGAACTTGACATAAAAACCGACCACTTACTCACCGTGCAATTAGTTTTCAAATTGCCCAAGATTATGTACAAATAATTACATATACAATATATATACCAACTGATTATTTAACTTATTTCAAAAACAGTTTACATGTAAATGATATACGTTAATCTTACAGTCAAGGTAATGCAATAGATTATAGAACATACGTTGTTTACAATTTGTGGCAAAAAGTCTGTACCCGGAAATTTTTGAAGGAATTTTAGTCTACGCGAAGTGCGAGAAAATAATAAATATATAATTCTTAATAGAGGGTTGCTCAAGTTTCTACCAGACTTTCTGAGGTTAGGGAGAATAAATCTAGATTTTGGGGCAAGATTTTGTTCCATCGATTTCTTGGAGAGAAGCCGTTGACAATTTTCATCAAATTGCGAGGATTTGAGAAGTGAAGAGACACAATTCATTAATAACGATCTAATACCGACAACTTGGTAAAATTTTGTCCCGAAGTCGTACATGCTCTCCAGTCAGACAGGGTTTCAATACGACAATACCCCATTTACCTTTATATGTTACTTAAAGCGTTCATATTAAGGTGACGCAACGAATTGAATCAACTATTACTACATAGATATTATATGATAACGAACATTCCTCATCGCAGCTGGTTAACTCCTTTTCACGCTTAATTCCTTCTGCATTTATTTGATTCACAGAAATTCTTTTGCTCTCTCACAGATTATTTCATAACCCTAG
>NW_025937478.1:0-70575 GCF_000764305.2 Hyalella azteca | reverse complement strand
TAAGTGAGAGCTGGCTTTGGTCAAGTAGGTCGGATGGGATTTTTTTACCAGATTGATGAGGTTGAGGTGACTCACTTTGTCTCCTCTTTCTATTCTTACCCATTGTGCCAGGCAAGGCTGGCATGGGGCAGGTGCCCCTCTCCTTTTCACAATAGTAATAACAAATTAAAAGTTCTAATCCTTATAATTTGATCAATGAAAATTTTGAGGACTTGAAATTCAGAGTTCGACTCAAACGTTCACAATCACTGCAAGCGCCAACCCGTCTCACCAAAGTTCCGAACCTTCCGCAGTCTCATCTTGATCCGCTGCAACATCCCATATACTGGGTGCAACATCTCCCCCCTACTGAATGGCGACACCACAATGGAGGCCACAGCTGTCTTCACCCCTCTTAATGGCTCCTCCCTTTGCATAATCAACATTTACATCCCAACAGCCTCCTCCTGCCCCCCAGGATATTCCCTGGATCTCTCAGGCATTGTTACAATCCCGAATGACTGTCTGATAGTGGGCGATTTTAATGCCCATCATCCCTCTTGGTTCTCCCACACAAAAGACCAGAGAGCCACAGCAAGAGGGACCTCAGTGGACGAACTCATCTTCAGCTCCCTCCTCGCCTACCTCAATGAGGACTTGCCTACCCGCCTCCCCTACCATGGCCCGCCCTCCTCACTGGATCTTGCCATCACCAGCAGTCATCTACTACTCAACACCTCTTGGACTCCTCAAGTTGCTCTTAACTCTGACCACCAGCCCATCCTGATCCATCTTCCTACCTCTGCTGACTCATCGTCCCCCCGGGCCGCTCACTCCTACGTCAACTTTAAGAAAGCTGACTGGCCCACCTACATGGCAGCCATTGAGGCGGCACTCGAGACGGTCCCTCCCTCCACCTCGTGTGGTGGCGAGTTGATCCAGAGAGGAGTCCTGGCGTCTGCTGCCAGACAGCACATCCCTGCTGGCTTCCGGAAGGACTTTTCCTCTTCAGTCAACCCTGGCACCCCGTTGCTCATCAAGCAATGGGATGACATCAGAGCATGCAACCCAACCGAACCCCGGCTCCCAGAACTCAACCTGGAAATTTTATTTCCATACAGGCCCATGTTAGGAACACCTGGCAAATGCATCTTGCATCGTGCAGCAGAAGCACGCACCAGTCCAAGCACTGGAATATCCTTCGCTCCCTAGCCGGAAAGCGTAACCACCTGCCCCCAATCAGCCAATCCAATTTGGTCTGAATTCCCTCTCCTCCCAGCTCAAGATTTTCTCTGCCTTATGTAAACTCTTCACTTTGACTGCTCATCACTCTCAAAGCCCCTCCACATGCCACCTTATACATTGAATCCGGGCTGAACATCCCCTCGACAGGGTCTTCTCCCCTTTCACACCCGACATGGTGAAGCTTGCCATCGCCAACAACTCTTCCACCCAAGGTCCAGACGGCCTCACGGTCCTTCACCTCAAGCAACTCGGCCCACATGGCCCTTGCTGGTACCAAGCCCTTGCTGGTACCAACTGGGGCTTCTCCAAGGAGGACATTATTGCCACTTACCAAACCATCACGCACCCAATCCTCAACTATGCAGCCCTATCTGGTACCCTGTTGCCTCACGCACAGCAATTGCCAGCCTTCAAACCATACAAAACACTGTATTGAGATTAGCCACCAGCTGCCTCAAAATGGCCCCGATCGCCCATCTTCACCAGGAGACAAGTGTCCTCCCATTGTCTGCTCACCTCGACCTGGCTTGTGCCCAGTTCCTTGCTAGCGCCCTCCAGGCCTCCCATACCTCATTCCGCATCGCTTCTGCTCCACTTGGGGACCTCCCCATGAAAGCCTCCATCCAGTCAAGGTTTGGTCACACTGTTCTTGGCTAATGGTATCATGCCCACCGGTGCCTATGGAGAGGCCAAGCGGTCCCTCTGCAGGGAGATTGCCTCCCGCGTTGTGGCGACTGATGTTATCAATGCCATCCTCGCAGCCCCACCACCACTGATTGCATCAGTGGAGGCCTCACTCCCTCGTCCTTACCGTTCAGCGCTATCCCAGCTCTGCTCGGGATACTGCAGCTCCCTGGCATCCTACTCTGCTAGGATCAGATGCTCCCCTAGCTCCGCCTGCCCAGAGTGCAGGGATCCCCTCCATTCCATCCAGCATCTATTTGCCTGCTCCACCTGCCCCACCTTCCCCATGTCCCTCAGCGGCTCCTCACTGTGGGACAGCCCCATGGAGGCAGCGGCGTTCCTGGCAGCCCTTCCTGCCTTCGCCCATCGCCCCCCTTCTGGTGCCTTCCTCCCGACTGGTCGCAACTAACAACAGCAACAATAATGTAATGACTGCATATGTGAAGGGTGCTTTTATTTTTCATGGTCATGTGTTCTCATTACCCTTTTGCTCCTTCAGAACCCTGCACATAGGAGATCCTTGTTTGAATAGTTACATTAAATATTGCTTATTCAAGGCCTATTGGCTCCAGGGTGAGCCGCCCAGGCTGGACCCTCACCTACCAAATACGTTCTCATGTGCATCACAAGGTAGTGCATCCTCTAAATACTCACTGGGATTCATTGACATTTCTTTGTTCTCGGTACCACTTTCAGTATAATAGAGTAGCACTTGTTTTATTATCATTATTATGTAATTTTGAAATATACTGACCTCAGTATTGCCCTGAGCAAAATATTCCATGATTGATAATACTTGAATATACACCCCTACTTACTAGTTAATTTTGGTTAGCTATTGTTGCTCTGTGCTGTTGATCTTCATTTGCCCACAGTTGCTGTGGCTACATCTTCAACAAATTGCCCTCTTGTTGTGGAGCTGCATGGTCTCTGAAGCTCCAATAATCACCAAACAACAACAAATAGCACTTTTCCTTCAGTATTCATCACCATCCATACATCAGCAACAAACAGCAAAATAACTGTCTTGTTGACTGGTGACAGCTTAGTGCTCTGTGCAGATTTTTAAGTTTGGTTAAATTTAAATAATTTTACCCTTTTTCTTAACGTGCTACCTGGTCTTGGTAGTTGTTTTATCAGAATGTCAAAGCAAGCAAATTGGCAGAATAGGGTTGATATTGAAGTGACATCATCAGAAAAGGAATTGGCTCATAAAGCATTAACTGAATTTCAAAATTTTAATTATGTGAATGCATTAAATGCCTTATTGAAACTGGAAGAACTCAGACCAAATGATGTAAAGGTAAAATATGTTATGAAACTGACTAGTCAGTCATAATATAATAATAATATCAGTCACTATACTAGTCAGTGTGTATAAAAGGTAGAATCTTGTACATTTATATGACATAAAACTAGTAGATCTATTGATAGTGTTGTGCACCGTGCTATCAGCTCCCTATCTGTTGTGTGACTTTTCAATGTTTAGAAGATCTGCATTCCTGAAGTGTTTTTGTATATTGAAGCCAGTTAAATGGTCAATATTTAGTCCATTACCTTGCTCCATACAAACTTTACAAAGCTAATGAATAGACTTGTCAATAATTGTTTACCCAATAATCCCTAAGTGGTAAACACCACCTTGGCCTGTTGGCCATTATTGAAGGCAATAAGTGCCCTTTTTGGCCATCCATTATGATCCATATACTGTTATTGTTAGTAGGCTAATTGCAACATAAAAAATAACCTTTCAAAAAGACAAAAAAGCTGAAAAAATAAAAAAAATCAAATAAATAAAAAAAAAATCATGAAAAAATAAAAAATAGTTGATTTCTTATTTTTTGGATTTTTTTTTAAATCAAAAAAATCACCAACCCTGTAATTTAGCATCTGAGAGGTTCTTGTTGACGATCATACTTATAACTGAAATATTAAAACTTCAAACTAACATTTTTCCAATAATTTTATATCTTCATGATTCAATTATGCACATCTGGTAACAATTAGATAGGTAGGAGATAATTCAACTAGAGGGAATCTTGCAGCTCCAAAAAAGTCAGGAAAGCTCTAGTTGTACATTACCTTGAAAAATAGATATGTTGCCCACATGGTAGTTGAAATGTGGTTTTCCAAGTTATGACCTATCATTCCAATATCTCAAAGACCAGATTCTTTTATATTTATTATAGGATGGCACCTTGTGAGCTGGAATATTTCAAATTTCATTAAATTCTTTAAACTCTGAGAGTTATGAGGTTTTATTGAAAATTAATGTGCCTGGATTCAATTCATTTTTTTTTTTATATGCTAGGATCTATGAAAATATTCAAGTTAGCTAATATAATTTTGTTTAGTTTAATATTTTCTATGTAAATATTTTTGTGTATATTGTTAGATGATAAATCTATATTTTAATTTTTAAAACAGTGTTGACTTGATCATTTAATCCATTTCAATTATATATCCAGAGCACAGAGGGTGAGCAAATAACTATAGATTCTTTGGTGACAAATCAGCTTAAAAATAAATGTCTGCAGAAGATCTTGCTGACACATTTCTATTTAAATGACACTTATCATTTAGTAGGAAATCTTGAAGTTTTAGGTAGTATTGGTGATGAATCCTTAATAATACTGGCAACAACTTGAGCCTAAAAATCTGACCTTGGCAACACAATTTCCAAATTCTTCTAATTTCAATCCAAACGCTTGAGCAAATGATTGGTCATGGTCATTGAATGTTGACATATTATTTATTTATATGTAAGCTCATTGCAGGTTCAGCACAACAAGGCAGCTTGTGAGTTCTTCCTGAGTGGTCTTACAAATGTGGATGCATTCCTTAAAGCTCTTCAAGAAGTTATTGCCCAGGTAAAGTATGTATATTTCTGTACCAGATAGTAGTTATTATATTCTTAACAAATATGATGATAGCAATAATATTTGTCATCCTACTGCATCACATATTTCTGTTTCAATAGTGCTAAGCTTGATAGTAAAAATTAAAAATAAAAGTAATTTTTTTCAAATGTGTATCAAGGTATATATTTTGACATGTTTTTTTTATAAAATTTGTGTCTTGAATTTGAATATGTAAACTACCTCCTCAACCCATTACTTGAAAATCTTGTGAAATTTCATTGATGAAGTATAATGTGCCTTTAAAAAAAGCTCTTGTGAAAACTTTGGAAATTGTTTGAGAAAGGACACTTTACTTCATCAATTATATATAGTGATTGAGGACAAGATATTGCCCAAGGGAAACTTTATGTATCTTGCCATAAACCATGAGACATAATTACCAATAAATGTTTATTTGAGTGGACATTTCAGTACAGCAAGAGCCAAGGCCCTGGTCGCCTACCTGAAGTGCCCTCATCAAATGAACCATTGATAGCAGTGCTGAACCTGGCAGTGGTGTACTACCACCAACTCAAGTATAATGTTGTCATCCAACTCCTCAAGCCTCTTTATGATGCCATTGAGTCACTTGGTGAGCAAGTGCTCTAAATAATTATTTATGCATCTTTATTTAATAGATTTGTCACTGTCATAGATGCTTTACAATATTTTTCAAAAGTACATGCTTATATAATGAAGTTTGATCTTTCAATAGGTTTTCCTGCTAAACAGCAGTGTAAGTAGTAAAATTATAAATTCAATTCAATTTCATTCACAAGGTTTTTATCAGAATTCTCTACCAAATTCACTCAACTCTTTTCAAATTGTTTCTCCAGTTGGTTAGCTCTATATAAATAACTTGCTGGGCTTTACAAGAAAAAGACAGAAAAAAGTGCTTAAATCATTTCTCCAAGGATTATATCATTAACAATTTTTGTCTCTCAACAAGCCTGAATTTCCCATTCAATGTGTCTTATTGAATAATTTTGTCATTTCAGGTAGTTTTAAAACAGCTAATATTCAAAACTGAGGCTGAAATTGGTAATAAAATAATAAAAAAATTAGTGAATAAAAAGTCTTCACCAAAAGTGTTCAAAAATGTGCTGTGGTTCTATTCCAGCGTCAAGTTGACAAAAAATATCCTACAGATGAAATGGTGGGGGTAAGGGTTTGCCTGCTGCTCATTTCTTCCCACATCCAAATCTCGAGTGCTGACAACGCTCAGGCTGTAATTGAGCGCACGCGCACCACTTTCCTGCCCCAACCTCTGCCTTCTTCTGAAGGTGAAACAGTCATGTCATCCCCCCACCAGCCGCTTGCTCACAGGTATGTTTGCCGCAGAAAATTTGTCTCTTTAGCAGATTTCAATATATACTACACAATGTAGGTATCTTTTACATGTTCATTTCTGATATTTTTTCAAAGCTGAAAACATGTCAGTAGACTCTGAGGTTATCCTTCATGTGATTTAAAACCCACTGTTTCATGCATGGGAGTTAGTTACAGCAATTATAAAAGATAATTGATTTTTTACTTCATATGAATCCATTACAGTTTATAAATTCAATTGTGTAAAAATGAAGGTCTCTTGATAAAGTTTGGTGGTTCAATAACTTTTTGCTCCATAAATGCAGCCTAATGACTAATTATAAATTTATTATTTAAAAACATGTCCATAAATAATGAACTAGACATACAAAGTTTTATATGATTTGATCTAACTTCTTTGCTATTTAGTGAGATTGGAGTTGCTGCTCTGCCATCTTCACCTCCTGGCGCAGGTTGGTTTGAACCTTGAATATGTTGGTTTCTAGTTGAACTTGGGTGAGCATAATGTGGAAACTTATTTTAGTAGCATAATTATGTTGTGTATCGTTGTGAGTTGCTCTCTTATCATAAACTATCATTCCCTCCAACTATTTTAATAATCCTAAATGTTATTGGTGATTTCCAATTTTAAAATTATTATGAAACCTAGTCATTGATTATAATTATTTTTTGAAGTGTAATTTTGTGAGCGTTACCTACTTCAAGTCGCCAAATAATTCCAATGTCAGGTAACAGTTCTTCTGCTGGAGACACAGCAGGAAACTTTGCGAGTGGAGGGGACGGCGCAGAATTCACGAGTGCAGAAGTAGGATCTCCAAAGGAAGCCTGCATTGATCAAGAGGCTCTGCGACGTCGTTTGCAAGTGCAAAGCGTGCGCACGATGTTGTCATTCTGCCAGCCTAAGTTGGCGGCCAAGGAGATGAAGGTTGCTATCCTACAAGCGGTCAGCAGTGGAGATCAGTTGGTAAGGTTGCATTGTTTTTATTATTTGTTATAAAATGACTTTCTAACATTCAGTTTTTTTTTGCATAGTGCTGGAGTGCTTACGATTTAGAAATAGTATTTCGTAGTGATAGTATATAAATTCATCAAATACACAAGTTGTGCTAATATCGCCACTACAATCTCTCTGCTCATAGTTCTGTTGCTGATGTAGAACTACTTCTACTTCATGATCATTCTTCTCTCAGTATTTGATATTTTTCTGCTAATATCTTATATACATATATATATATATATATATATATATATATATATTTAGAACACAGAAGCTCAATGTTGATACTTTGAAATTGAATGTTACGCAAGACCACAGCTGCTTTTGTGCATATTTATGATTAAAAAGTTAATCTATATTTCTTTTGGCCGCAGCAACTGAGCCAGATATGCCTGAAGAGCCAGGTCCGGCACATGCAGTGTCAGCCTCAGAAGGCTCTTAAAGTTCTAAACGCTCGCACTGCCATCCCTGAAGCCGCTCCTCTGGCCCACAACTGTGCCATTACGCGGTATGCAAGAACCTCCTACTCGTTATTTGTGGCGGCCTTCAGCTCTTGTATGTTGCAGAGCCAGCTGATATCTCCTTGAAATATCGTATATTGTTAGACATACTAACTATATTTAATGTCACTGCGTCAGCTTTTAACCATATCTGTATTTTTGTTCATGAATTATGTGTATAAGATGAATCAAAATGGACTTAAAGTCAGTTGATCTCTTTTCTAACTCGAGTTATAAACGACATAATTCAACATGAACCGAATTACATGCAGCCGCGATGTGCCATCGCAGGACGTTTGGTTCTACAATAACCTGGCCGTAGTGAACTGGCGGTCTGAAAAGCCTGCCTTAGCGCTCTCCCATTTTGATAAAGCCATCAACACATTCGTCAAGGAACAGAGTAAAAAGGGTAATAAAGCAATTCTACTAACTGCTTACAAAACTGACTGTTTTTTGTGTTATATTGATATCTGCTAACATTGAATTCTTTGTTCTGCCAATATTATACATATACAATTTTTTTCGTTCATCATAGTTCTAAAATTTTGAATGGTGTCATTGAGCACCATTTTTTGAATTGTTTCATCGAATTTTCCATTGAATGAATATAATTGCGCACCTATGATTATCCAGAAGTATGAACATCAGTTTTAATTTTGCATTCGTTCAAACCAGCCGCGGATGGACAAGTCCCGTCCCTGTACAATAACTGCGCGAAGGTGAACGCGACTTTGTGCTACAACATGGGGTGCTCGATGCTGCATTTCAACACGCTTCCCATGGTGCTCGCGGCTTTTGATCTCTTCATAGAGACGCTGCAGCTCTATCCTAAAAACCCGCGTCTGTGGCTGCATCTCGCCGAGTGCTGCATTGCTGTCCACCACTGGGTCTGTTGATTAACCTACCATTTCTGTATGAATTGCCGAGCTCTCCATTACCATAAGTGGAGTCGCTTACTTATTTATCATGTCGTATCTGCGTATTCTTACTCTCATGTCGTATCTGCTTTCTTTAAGTCTCACAGCTCATTCGAAACCGATTTCTGTACAATCAACTTTTCTAGTTATTGATTTAAAAAAGGAAATCTACCTAAATAAGACATATAAATGAATAAAGAAATTCCAAGTGCGACAGGATAAAGGTTTTTCAGAATTCTATGTTATTTATGATGTCACCATTGAAGAGTACCGTAGCGTTTTATCGTATAATGCAGCAATATCGACGTTGAAAATCAGACCATCAGGTCTGTCGCCAATTCTGAGCAACACAGAATTTTTACAGCTTGTTGGGGGTCTCGAACAGGCTGTGCTGTGACTGATGACAACACTGCTTCAATTTTGCTTTAATAAAGCGCTCGGCCACCTTGCTTATTTCGACCAGAAATTCAGAAATATCACGGTTGGCTAGGGGCCTCGAACCCATCCCATCCCATATTCATCAGATTCTTGTTCGGGGCGTTTTAATAAATTTATTTAATTATGAAAGTTTAAGCTAACGATTATGCTGCAATCATAATTATCAGTAACACTATTAACATCGTAGTTTTTCAATTATGCCGCGACTTTTCCCTTCTGACAGAAAAGGAAAGAATTAGAAGACGCGGCACCTGCTGGCGTCAAGAAGCTGGGCAATGGGATGCTCTCGAAGCTCCTCCTCATCCCCCCTCCCTCCCGCTGCTCTTCATGGAACAGGTGAGTAGCCTTTTCCAGAATAATTTTTTGCATTCTTATATATTCACTTTCGATGCAGTATAAATTGTACTCAAACATGTGTGGGAGTGACTTACAAATATGCAAACAAACTGGTAACGTGTATTTAATTTGCTTTTGTCCTACTTGCAATTTGTCTTTGTAAATATGCAAAGACGACCATTCATTATTTATTTTTTCGTCCTTCCCGCAGTATTGAAGAATATGCGTTGTACTGCTTTAAAAATGAATTTTATTTGTTTCACGTAAAACATATTAGCAGACGTGCCAGAAAAGATCATATTGACTATAGAATGCAATTATGAACCTCTTCGTCACGGCCACAGCTGTGGTGAAGCTCCTTCTGACTCGGCATTCCCGGAGCCGAAGCTTCCTTTTGGCCGCCTTTGCCTGCAGAACGCCCTGAAGCTCCTGCCTACATCCAGCCGTGATCTCGACGAGCTTGAAAGTAAGCATCTTTGCTTTAAATTTCTCGTATCTTATAATGTATAATTAAAACTTAATTAGGCACATCTGGTACGTAGTCAGATATCATTCAAGCCATTGTCCTAAATATATTTCTCAACTCACTCAAAGTGTGTTTGAATATAACGTCGTGAATATATCGACCGTTTGACCGCGTATCTACTGTAATTATCGCGTCTGAGTATTACTTGGATCTGAAATTCGATTCACAGTGGGAGAAAAGTGAAGCATAGCAAAATTATGAGGATAGGATTAGATCTACTATAAGAGTTTAATTTTTAAATTGGTCTTTGTGAATAAAAATTGGCATTAGAAACACACAAAATACTTTTTTTCGTATTTTATTACAAAAGGCGAGATAAAGTTCTAGTAATTTTTTTATTAGTAAAGGGTTTCGGTATAATTGGATTCTAAAATTGCAGGGATTATCTATGCTGGACAAAGCCGAATAAATGCTCGTGTTCAATTATGAAGGCAGTTTTCGATATTTACTCTAATTCATCGTTTTCATCCAATTTAGTTCATCAATTAACATTTTAGTGGATCATTGACTAATTTTCAGGTAGTTACTAATATGCTAAACTAAAAAAAAGTTGTAGAGGACAGCTCGTCTGCGATGATTGTTAATCTATACGTAAGTTTTTATTATTAATACATTTTGAGCAATTTATTGCCTTGGAATAATGTTACGGACGCATGCCGAGCAGAGCAGCGACAGTTGTTTCCCGCCCTACCGTCCCTTCCGATGCGTCCTGACGAAGTGCGTCGTGTGAAGTGCGCCGTCCTCTGCTGCGCTGCCTACACTGATCTCTGTCTCGACGACCACCAGGGCGCTCTCACCCACGCCTCTGCCCTCATCAGTCTGGTCACGTCATCTCCTGCTACGTCGTCAACTCCTGCTGCTATTCACTTCAGGTTTGTCAAGTTATATTCAACGAACAGATCAATAGCCGGTTGAGTAATAGCTCAGGAGTAAGATTGAAAGCTCAAATAGTAGTCCAAAAATTGGACCGACATGAGGTAAGGTGAAAGTAGAAACAAACATGGACCGAACAGACTATAAATTTGGCAGTGTCTTTTGCATGAGAATTTGTGACCATTCTCATCCACTTGTCTCGAGGCAAGACCCCGTAGATATTGATCGTGTTGCATACATCGTTGGAAATCAGGATTTAAGATCGACACTGGTGAACTTGTCAATGTGCTTTCCAAATCTTGGTTTATTACTAGTGATGATTATTTGAAACTGAATAGTATGCATTTTAAAATTACTTTTTAAAGGCAACACTTTTAAAAAGGCTAGTGTCTCCGATGCTACTAATGTACAATGAATTTATTTATTATTTTTTATAAATGTAAAAGAAATAATTTTATTTTTTAATATATATAAATAATGTAGTTTTTAAAATTATTTATTCTGTTAATTGATTCAAGCATTGTCTCCGACTTTACGCAAGTGTGCAAAATTTCAGATCGATTGGACAGGTAGAAGTGTGTTAAATATCGATTGTAAGATTTGTAGCAGACAAACAAACAGCAAGAAGTGAAGTTAAAGAGAAGTGTTGTAAAAAAATTACTAGATAGTCTGAAATTAATTATGGATGTAAATTTATTCCTTGCGAACGCAATCGCATGTGCTTCGTGTTCATTTATTGATATGTGGGTAAGCAAAATGAATAATGGATAATGTGTGGTATTCTTTCGTCCTCAGGTACTTGGGTCATCTGTACGCAGCAGAAGCTTTAGTTTTCATGAACAAAATCAGCCCTGCGGTGAAGCATTTGGAGCAAGGCTGGAGCTCGGATGTGATATCCAGTATCTATGACGGCACTCTACTGTACGATTTCGAGGAAGGTTTGTACCTGTGTGCTTACCATATTGAGAGTGATTTGCACCAAATGCTTTAATGCAAAATTTAGTTGTCATTCATTTTCTCACATATTCCTTGAATCAAGTAATTTCCGCTCATTAACATTTTTGCGACACGAATAAGAGCAGCTCAATTCCTCCTCAAGCGGGCGGATTTCTAAAGAAATTAGAAGAAAGTCCATACGATGATACCGACTAATATCGTTTGTTCCGGAACGTGAGCAGAACTGCTAGCGAACTCCAACCTCGATCCTCACCAGCTGGTGATCAAGTACAACCTCAGCGTCACATTTGCACTCCGAGAAGACTTCGACAAAGCACTAACGAGCATGAAAGAAGTTTGTACTTCTCACGTACCTAATTTTTACATTACTGTTGCGATGTATCGCAAATTTATAACGAAATTTACATAATGATTCGATTGTAAAAATATGTTGGCAATAAAATCGAAATAAAAGTATGAATCTCTACCAGACTATATTTATCACGCGTTGTCGATCCCGTGCAACAAGCAGCGTGATAATTTCGCGTATTGCAAAGTAAGATAATGTTTTGTTACAGATTTGGGACAATATGAGAAGACAGCCCCCTCGTGTCGTTATGTTGGCCATATACCTTAACCTGAAGAAAGGTGAGAACTAAATAAACAACAACCTTTACATAACGTGATACTTGTTAACAATTAAGATAGTAAAGTTTAGTTCATTCATGCAAAATTTTATACATTTCAGGACATCTCGAGAAGGCGCAGCAACTTGCCCTCGAACATTTGCAGACCGTTGATCCGAAGAAGTATAATGCTTCAATGTAATAAATTCTGACATCATGGCAATGGAAATAAAAGATCTATCATTAATCCCATTTATTGAGTTCATCTAACCCCTATTACAGAAGAGGACAAAGGTACTATAATTATTTTATAAATACGATACTAAAATTTCATTGTACGCGTTAGGACTGAATAATGGTCATATGTAACTGTATCATTACAGGTTCACTTTGTTTTTCAACTGCAAGTAGAACAGAACGATCTCAATTCGAAATTTCACGAACATTCAAAGAGAAACGCAGATCTGAAGTCTATAAATATCGTCCAGTAGTCGCAGATTAATATGTACAGTTTCACTTCTTTACTCCAAGACAACTAAGTTCTTCTCTGGCGCTTGAGAAGACTGACGGTTACCTGCAAGAAAATAGTATTGAACACGACATAATGAGTGTAATTTAACTTTGACGCCACCTCATACATTAATTACCATGTGGCAATATTTAAATTTCCTATACTTCTGACAAATTGCAAGATCTTGACCCCTCAGTTTTCACTTTGCAATACAATATAGCACTAAAATGAGTAGGTAATAATATTACTAACCAGTGGTTGAACTGCTGCTGTTGCTACTCCCGCTGTTGCCTGGCAACGTGTATTGCGGGCGGAAGTTTGCGAAATTTGTGTTGGCTAAACCTGGCAGCAAACCGCTTGGCGTGTACGGGCTTGGGAACGGGTTTGACGCTGCACCTACAAAGAAAATTAGTTGCTTAGGTAAAATGGTTCAATAAATATTAATCAACTGTAGATATACTCTGAAGTTGGTTCAGAATCCTTTTTTAAGAATCCTACGAAACGTATATCGATAATAAAATCCTAGCATCTGCTCGATTCGAATTCACTATGGATTAATTGATGTGATTCCAATCCAATCGTTCAATTCCACATGGCCCCACAAAATTTTAAGCGGTCATATGGGAGGAAATTCCAGTAACGAATGTGAGAGATCATACCAGGCGAGTTTTTATCAGCCGCTGTAGCACCGGACGCAAGTCGTGATAAGATAGAGCGCTCGCTCATCTGAAGGCGTTGAGCAACGGGCGGAATGCGCGCAAGAGATGCGGGAAGGCGCGTCACATCGCTCTTCATGTCGGACAGCAACTCCTCTAGTTGGTTCAGCACCTGCGTTAGAAAAAATTGAACATTTTGTTCATATCACAAGAAACAAATGCTCATCAACTTAGTTGTTTGTGAAAATTTTAAAATATAAATATCTGAAGACGTGTGTCAAAAATTTGGCTTTGCTTTTGGAATTGGATTATTTGCTTTTACTAATACACGTTGTAAAAGTACGTAAATAAATTTGTTAGCAAAAAATCATAGTTAACAAAGAATAGCGTAGTCCTGTTCGTTGATGTACACATAATGAGCGCATAACGTCACACAATAACAGATAAAGAAATTTCCTCGCATTATAAAGAGCGCACCTTATTGAGCACCGCAGTGGCGGGCTTGTTGCCAGCAAGGCTTTCTTTGCTGAGCTGCTGGTGGGATTCAGCGAGACACTCGACCTCAGCGAAGCGAGCGTTGAGGGCGCACGCAGGATGATTCTGGTCTTGCTGCAGACTTAAGAATGCTGCCCGACGAAGCTGCTCTTCTATCACAAGAGCCTGCTCCAGCAGCTGAAACAGACACAATCTTTAGCTATCGAGTTCGTTGGAAGAAAACCAAATTGATCCACATAAAATTGACTAAAACCAAATTCCTTTTCCTATCAGGAAATAAATCGTTAAGACTGCTCATCCAAAAGGTTACAGGAATATCCTAAGCTGGAAATTGAACTTAAATCGAATATGCGCGGACGTTAGTAAACATACATAAGGTATGTTTTATTCCCAAGTATTCAAACCTTGAATCGGCGAGCCAAAAACTTGTTTTTGATTTCGAGGAAGTTGCCTTTGCCCACGTCCATTTTAAATGGTTCATTGATGATAGCGAAGCGGAGATCATTTTGGATGTCTTGCCAACGTCCATACCCGTGGCACACGATTCCCGCCAATAGCCAGTAATCATGTCTGAATGGTGAAGATACTGTATTATTAATTAGCCTTATAAGACAACTACCGCAAGAAATGGACGACACTTTTGAGCAGTTTTTATATATCACATTGAAGAGGTAATGTACTGTGGGCTCCTGAATAAAAGGTTCGTAGGATTACTCGTACCTGCGGTGCCATATCTCGTACTCGCGGCCAGGCACAGCGGCTCGCTCCTCGTTCTGCCACAGTGTGTGCAGTTCGGTGAAGCCTCCGTCAGCGATGTTGAACATGAACTTCCTCTTCGATACTGGTACGATTTCTCTCCTCTCATCCTTCCCTCCCTTCGCATCATCGTCTTTCTTCTCTTCTGACTTGACTTCTTTCTTCTCTTCCTGTACTTCTTTATCATCAGAACCTTCGGTCTTCTCTTTTTCGGTTTTAACTTCTTCAGTCTCAGCTTGCTTATCCTTTTCAGCAATTGCTTGCTTTCCCTCGTCTTTCTTCTCATCTTTAACTTCGCCTTCTTTTTCCTCGCTCTTTTCTTTCTCCGATTCTTCGGCTGGTTTTCCCTAACATCCAAGAAAAGATTTAACTTAACCAGAGTTTTAACTAAAAGAATTAAACAAAACGAACACCACATAACATAAATTAAAACTTCTACGTAATATTTAAGTTCATATCAATAATAAATACACACTCTAAACAATGCATCTATTTTAACGTGATATCAGCACATGCAAAGTTAAACGAGTTATAGGAATGAAAGTAATATTAAATTTTGTTCAACTTACTTCAATATTCTTCTTGGGAGCTTCCTTGTCAGCTTCTGGGGATTCTTCAACTTCCATTTTCTCATCAGTAGTTTTAGACTCCACAGCAGCATCATCCACCTTTTCGCCGTCTTTCTTATTGCTTGCAGCTCCATTTTTCTCGGCCTCTTCCACCACAACCTCCTAAGATTAATTTGGTTAGAAATTCCTTGCAATGAGAGACAAGTTTATCAGTAGTAAAATTAGTTATTCAAAAAATGAATATTTCATCATGTTTCATTGAGGCTAGAATGTTACTAGAGAAGAATTGAACTTTTACGAAGAATTGAAAGGATTTCTAACCTTATCCTCGGATGATTTTTCTTTGAGCTTCTCGGTAGTTTTGGTTTCAGGCTTGGCAGCTTGTTCCTCTACTTCCTGTTGCTTCTTTTCGCCGGTCTCTTTTTCTTTCTCTGGAGACTCCTTCTTTTCGTCATCATCCAGTTTTATGGTTTCATCTTTCTTGTCTTTGTCCTTTTCGTCATCTTTCACAGATGGAGCAGGTGATGCAGTCGTTGCTGGCGTGGCTGAAGAAAATGGAATGAATAAAGTTAAAGGAAAAACTTTAATTAGCAAACATTTTATAAATACCTGCTTCCATTACGCGGGAGCTTCCGCAATGCTCTTAAAAACTTGTGACAAATCTGGAAAAACAATTTATTTGAAAGTTAAGTAATGAGTTCCGAAAAAAAGTCTGTTGCAAGTTACATACTAGAAAAATCAGACTAGATGTGAACTAGAATACACATTGAAGAACAATTATTCACCGAAAATTGTTATCATTAGCACGTAAAAGAAGAATGTTTAGCGAAACTATTACACAACTCCGTCAAAAGAGCAGCACTGAATTCACCTGTGCCAGATGTTGCAGCGCTCTTCATATCGGGAGGGAGTTCAGGAGGCTTGGTCAATGCTTCAGGCATCGAGTATTGACCGTTGATCTCTTCAAACTCACAAGCCTGCATCAGTAAATTTACACACGTCTAGAGTGGGAACACGTGTAAAAACACAATCTAATATACATAGTCTTGACTTGACGGTAAAATAAAAATAAAAAATAAAACGAGATGAAAAATTCACAACGATATCTTTGGCTGCACTCATTTATACGGTAGAGTTAACAAGATCTAGTGAAGCAGAATAACAAAAGAATGATAATAAAAAGATATATCGATCATTCATAGATAGTACATGAACGTATATTGAATGATAATTATTTATATAGTGCACAGATGAAGATTTTTATAACGCACTTTCTTCCTAATGAGAGACATGACACCGATCCTGGTGAGGACGTGCTGTCTGCTCAGCCCCTCCCTGGGCACGCCGTCTGCGAAGGTCTCCGCGTTGTCGTTGCCAGGCTCGCATAAGTGACGCATAAACAGCGACGTGTACGCCCGGAAACATTTCTCGCTCTTACCTCGCAAGTCACGTACAAGCCTGGGAAAAATACGGGCATTTCACTTATCTTTTCCATTCTGGTACATATCGCGACAGGAACGGTGGTTTCCCCAGAATAATATATTAACAATAATATATACCTACTTTAATATTTGCAGTACTTTCAGAATTTATTTCATATCAGTAGTAAAGTAAAGAATCAATATGAAATCTCCTACATAGGACATGGCTAGTATTCATGAAATAGCATGATGGTTTCAATCACTTATGAGACGCGCTCACCACTGGGAGTTGAAAGCTTCTTGAGGAGGCATACCATAGCGCATGACAGCGTTGAGGAAAGCCTTGCGCTGACGAGCATTGAAGCCGAGAACCTACACAAAAATAGAAAAAGAAACATTCACCTCTGTAGCTGAACGACATCGCCCATCTCTCCAGTTCACATTATGGGTGCAGGCATTAGCATAGCACGCCAGGTTCTTCTCCAAGGCTACATAAATAAAACAATCATCGTGATCTTGCTACCAAAAAGAGAAACATTAGGAATAATTTGTGACATTTTCCCCTATATTTATGGAAATCAATACAAGGAGAATATCAGGGCGTAAATTTGTTTCTCTCTGTTGACTCAAAAAACTACATCTCATAATTATAACGATCATCTGTTTATAACGTGAGAATAGAAAACTGTCGTTTAATTTTGGCAAGAGTTCAAATGCTGGCCGTTTAGAAAAGATTCAAGTTGCTCGCCGCCTGCATGACTCACTTCGATGTTGCCGCCCACTCTCGCCAGCAGGGGCGGCAGGGGACGGTCTCGGTCTGACCGCTCACCGCGCCTCTTGGAGCGGCGACTGCCGTCACCTGCACACGTGAGGTAAACCCTGAGTCATCACTTCAAAATATACACTAATCAATAATTAACATTGATTCATTTGTTCTCTCAACAGCAGCGTTGTAGGTCTTCCAATTGTCAACTTGCAAGTGTGGTTTTAATTTATAGTGGCTTCTTCAATGAAGAATATTGTGTTCATGAGCAAATAAAGCTAGTGAATAGCCATGTTGAACAGAATTTCAGTCAAGAGAAATCTCAAATTTGGTGGATATTGGAGAAGTTAGTTGTTGGTAAGGTAAGAAACTTAAAGCCACAAAGAAATATTATTAACAGTGCAAGTAACGATGCAACACTTCGCAATGATGTCAATACCTTCATTCTTCTCATCAAATTCTTCGTCATTGTCATTGTCAGATGGCAGAGAGAAGTCAGAGTTGTAGTCTGAGCCCTGCTCAGCCTGCCAGTTCGCGTCTTCTCGGCCCTCAGCGGCATCGTTGTAATTAACCTAAGATCAAATACAATCTGACTTGAATATTTTAAATATTTCAACGCAGAAGAGAAAAATCAAACAAGAATGACACAGTATAAAACTTCAAAGACTTTGGGTATTTAAAGACATTGGGTCATTTTTCATGCATTGACATTTTTCAGTATCATTGTTTTACCAAGAAATTTTAGAGCAAGATCAGATACGCACCTGCTTTCTGATACGTTTGCCTTTGCCGAGCGTGCGAGCAAGGTCTTCCTGCTGCTGCTCGTAGTGGTGCCGTAACAGACGCTCCCAATACTGGTTGTCAGTAGTCTCTGCTTCCTGCTTCAGCACTTCAACGTCTTCCTGCTCCTCGTCTTCTCCCTCCTTGGTGACGTAAGATGCTACTTTGAAGGAGCTCAGGTACTCGTTGGCCCAGTTTTCCTTCTGCTCGATTCCTTCCCTAGAGCGATCCAGCAATTCTTCCACAGCCTTCTCATCATAGTGAATTTCTTCATCCTCCTTACCCTCCTCTTCTTTGAAGAGTTCTTCCGTACCAAACTTCAGGATGTCATCAAGTTCCTGCTTCGAAAAGTTGGCCGAATTTTTGCCACCCAAACCAGGGCGCACCACAAGATGTGTTAACATCATCTTCCTTTTGGCGACCTGCGTAACGCGCTCTTCCACCGAGTTGCGGGTCACGAATCGATAGATCATCACCTATTATAGATGAAAAATTAGTATGAACGATTTATGCACAGACTTACTTGACCTATACAATAACGCTATAAAATGAAATTAGCCTAATGAATTAAAGCAGCCACTCACAGAGCAGAAAGCTGTAGAAAATTTGCATGAAACAGTTAAAATAATTTGAACACCAGTAGAAGTAAATTTACCGCAAGAAAATAATAATAGGATACTTTCATGCCATATGATAGCAACTCAGTATTGAGCTGAAGTATATTTAGCCTGGCGAGTTAAATTAAGCCTTTATGACGAGCACCTTGTTAGTTTGGCCGATACGATGGGCGCGAGAGAAGGCCTGGATGTCATTGTGAGGGTTCCAGTCAGAGTCGTAAATAATGACCGTGTCCGCAGTGGCGAGATTGATGCCCAAACCACCAGCGCGAGTTGACAGCAGAAACACGAACTGTTGCGCGTTTGGAGCATTAAATCTGAACAAGAAAACGAAAAAAACGTTTGGCTTTAACTAAATGATGGCTACTTGTGAGCAACTAGACAATGGTTCCACCAACAAATTTTATTTTGATAAAATTTAATCAAAATTTGAAGGAAAAATTATTCACTGCTCCACAGCATTAATAGGTGACTCGCCTGTCAATAGATTCCTGTCTCTGCGAGCCGGTGATGCCACCGTCGATTCTCTCGTACTTGTAGCCGCAGCCCTCCAAGAAATCTTCGAGAATATCAAGCATTTTCGTCATCTGAGAGAAGATGAGCACTCTGTGGCCATCTCGCTTGAGCCTTTTCAGCATGGAATCCAACAAGAGGAACTTTCCAGAGGCTTTAGTGAGGGCGTTGATTTCGTACATTCCATTTGGCATTTTAGGAGCTTCTTCAGCAGCCGCAGGGAAGAGGTAAGGATGATTACAGCACTTCTTCAGGTCCATGACGATGTTCAGCAAAGAGACTTGCTGGCCGCCACCTCGCGAGTTCAGTGCGTCAAAGTTGCGCGTGAGAATATACTTGTAGTATTTCTTCTGCATTACTGAGAGCTCCACACGAATGATGAACTCGGACTTCGAAGGCATGTTCTGCAATGAAATACAAATTATTTACTTGTGATCAACTCTATTGATACAATATCAGAAACTTGAGAAAAAACACAAGCAAGGATCAAGATCCTGCTGATGGCAGCGAAACTACTTGTACAATTTTTTATCAAAACATAGTTTTAACTGAACCAACAGCTACTAAGCACTAAATAGCAAAGTTACCTTCAAAACGTCGGCCTTGAGACGTCGCAACATGTGGGGACCCAACATGTCATGCAGTTTGGTGATTTGGTCTTCTTTGGCTATATCTTCGAACTCGTTTTGGAAAGAGCTCAGGTCGGCAAACTTGTATGGAGCTAAGAAATTCAGCAAATGGAACAATTCTTCGAGATTATTTTGTAAAGGTGTTCCAGTCAGCAGCAGCTTGTAGCGGATGTTGTATGCGTTCAACACTCTGAAGAACTGGGCAGGAAGAAAATTTCTTGATAACGGCACTCTTCTAATATCGGCATAAATAGGGCAAGAAAATGCCAAAGCTTCGCTTAAAATACATGCTAAATTCAACATTAACCTCATTATAAAATGTACTAAACGACAGGAAGTCAATCTGAGCAATAAACCAGAAAATGGAATGTCAGAAAAAGTACCAATTCATTAGAAATGGGCCATCACCTTTGACTGGCTGTTTTTCAGCCTGTGTGCCTCATCCACCACCAAACAAGCCCACTCAAGAGATCCAAGACAAGCTTGATCCATGGAGATCATCTCGTAGGAGGTGAGCAGCACATGGAACTTGATATTCGTGGTACGGATACGGGAAGCCTTAGCCCCACCTCGCACGGCGCCCTCATCGAACGACAACTCATGTTCGCGGATCATGATGCGGGACTCGCGGTCACCGACGTACGTCACAACGTAGAAGTCGGGAGCCCAAGCCTCAAATTCTGTCGAAGTTCATGGATTTAATGTATACTCAAATAAACTCATAAGCTTCATTTCTCTTCCGAATGGAAATATTATCCAGGGTACTAATTCCATTACAGCAATTGATATCATGGCACTTGATCTTCAAAGGAAAAGGCGCCTCCACAATCCTCCGTGTCTGGAGCTACATTATCATGCTACTGACGATCACCAATCATTTGTTTATCAAGACAAGGCAAACCTGACATCGAACCTTCACCACTCAAAATTAAAAACAAGAGCGTCTTAAAACAAGTTGCAGCCCTGATGCCATATATACCCGTATCAGTGTTTTATAATTATAGAAGTAGAATAACCTCTAAAAATAACAGAAGTAAATATATCATATACCTGATACTACAGTTAGATAGTTTCCCTTCAAATTTACACAAGTCTTGTATACACTTGTATAACAATATTGAGGAGTCTGGAGCTACGTTATCATGCCACTGCCGATGAGGCAAACATCTATTATAAAATTCAAAAATTTTACAATAGACGTGAAGAAGAATAGCAAGCAATCGTTAAAATAGCTAAACAAACTCAGCAGTAGATTTCTTTCCATCAGTTCAAGATTATTCCGCGGACACGCGTGAGTAAGTGTGACAGCTTCTTCACTCCAGAATAAAGCACAATATTCGAAGCGGATATGTATACAATCAACTTCAAAATTACTGGTACCATTGCACTACTTTATGTTGAACAAGTTAATTTACTTCCCACACATGATCTAGAACAATAGTTATATTTCTAGATGTATTTCATATAAATTATTAGGTGTTTTATACATGTAAGATCATAGACGAAATCAGCACTCACCTCTCTCCCAGTTGATGATGGTTGAGAGCGGCACTGACACTATGAACGGTCCCTTCGAGTGCCCCTCCTTGTACAAGGAGTACAGGAATGTAATGGTCTGAATGGTCTTCCCGAGACCCATTTCATCAGCAAGAATAGTGTCCGTCCCTTGACCCCATGAATACCTGACGACAAGAAATTTTCTTAGCCATTAGAACATAGAAAATATTTCTCCTCACCATCTACGATAATATACAATGGTGGACGCCTCATCAGTAAAATTAGGTAGTCATGTTCTAACCTCGAATATAACTAATAAGTATCAAGCATATATACAGGTTACCACTTTAATGTTAAAGAGACAACATACGTCTAATTTACAATCAGCATCGAATTCCGAAAGGCAGCAAGAAACTTTTAGTTACTAACCTGAGCCAATTAACACCCTCGAGCTGGTAAGGGTGAAGAGACAGGCCGGTGGCGTCGATGTACTCAGGCTGCACCTCCCATTTCTTGCTGAGGTTCGTTGTGGGCTTGTCGGGAGGAGGAGTGTAGCGCCGCGGCGACGACGGCTCCCGCTCCTCTTCTCCCAACTCGCGACACCGACTCTTGCTCTTCTTCTTACTCTTCTTCACACCCCGAGAACCTAGCACACCAATGTCAATAAAATAACAAATGATCGCACAAATAATCAATTAGATTCGGTACAAGGTTGTTAAAATTTTGAACAATTCATGACGAATTGGAGAGCTTGAAGAAGAAAGAACGCAGGAAAGCAAAACAGTAGCAGCAATTAGTAGAGTAGATCAGATCAAAAGTATAACATTGAAAAGACGAGTAGTGTAGCCAAGCACCTCATGAAAATAATTCAGATTTAGTAAGCGCGGCGAGTGATAAACCACTGACCACCATCGGCATTGCAGGATTGCCGGAGGTCCTGGTAGTACTCGACGGCGGTCTTGAGGCCTTCAATGTCCTCATCTTCGTCCTCCCAGGTGGCCTGATCGTACGATAAGTCGCGCCACTTTACCAGGTACTGGGTGATGCCATCACGTAGCGTCCGGTGGTTGATGATCCGGTGGATCTTCAGCCATGACGACTTAATGCCATACTTGTAGAATCTGAGGAAATAAGCATTCAATAAAGCAAATGCAACGATTTAGTTGAATTTGTGCGACGAAACAAAATTTTTCAATGCATTTATCAGAGAATATGTGAACAAACAGCTCCCAACGTCCATATAATCTATTCTAAAAATATAATTAGACTATTTCCAGCTTGAGAATTTGATTTGATTTGCTAATAACGGTTTTCTTCAAGAGTAAAGTTAAATTAGCAAGTAAATTTTGTAAGAATTTCTGTAATTTTGTACAAAATTCTGGTGGTGGTTTCTTATTTCACACCGTTGTGATAAATCAGGACTGACTATAGAACAAGTTAGAGCGCCTATCAACATTTATGACACGGAAATATTGGTATTTATTGGAGGCCGAATTGAAATATTTTTTCAAAGACCAAGATGATACCTTTCTTCCAGACTGTTCGGGTCAATATCAAGATTCTCCTTCTTGCGGCGTCTGCTGGAAGAAGCAACGTCATCGTCATCATCCATCCCTGGTATGGGAGGCTCGTCAGGGTCGCACTTCTTGAAGTACGACCTTAGCATCTGGAAGAATTCATCATCAATTTTTGGACACGGTCGCGATCCAGCAACATCTAAGTTAAACATAATAAAGTTAAGTGTGACAACAAAGTTTTACCTAACGAGCTTCACCTTTCATTTTAAGAACAAAATAAACCTAATAGGTACAAAAACGAGTTTGTAATATGCTCTTGTCCTGAAAATGAACTCTCTTATTATTATCGTTGAGTGAATTTTTTAATGTAATGAATCATGAAATCAATGATACAGAGATTTGCCCGAATACAAACTAATAGATGATAGTTTAGCAGCAAAACGGTTGCAAGGCTGGAAACTCACCTGCGGGTGGTAGACTTCAAGCTGCATCTCACTGATCCAGGAGCAGTGCCAGTACGACATGTCCTGCCACTTCACGAGGAACTCGCGCAGCTGTTTTAGGTTGTACTTCTCAGCCTTCTCTTCACCAACATTCTCCTTCCAGTTGTCTGGTGGTTTGGGACTATCCACAAACCTAAGGGTTTGAGAAAACATGATAAATGATAAATCAAACTATCAAAAAGATTATTCGCCATATCTGAACAAATAATGTCCTAAAAATTTCCGTAGCATGTTTGCTCTATCAATGGATAAAAGCTTCCACCAAGAAAGATCCCTTTAGAATGAGTTTTAAGTAACCTCTTAGGAGCGAGGTTCGTATATCAAAGAGCACTGCTTTTAATGCATCAGCAAGGCTTCTTCTGCACGACATACCGTGTGATTAAAATGAACACAAATTGCAATAAATCCGAATGTGTGATCTTCAATTTTATAAATATCCAAGAACGATACGTCATAATTAGCAAGATAAATTATGCGTTCTGCTTATCTGTTAATGATATCAGGAATGATCTAATTTTACCTCCAGAAGAGAATTTTCTGGACTTTGCCCGGCAGAGGATCACAAGCACATCGGTGGCAAGTCCAGTCTCCAGAAGTAGCCTCAAAGATCGGAGGATTAAGACACCACATGTGGTAGGAGTTGGGGCACGAGTCACAGCAGATCAAGTCATTATTCTCCTGCAAATTTAAAAGTCATTCATGAGTGGAAACATCGATACTGGTTTCAAAATTGGGGCAGTAACAGAAGATAATAATCTCATGGGGAATTCAATCATTAATAATAATTACCATGAAAAAGTTTAAAAGCATCTAATCATGTTCATCCATGGTATTTCTAATTGAAAAAACTCTTACAAGAAAATCACCGTCCTTAAATGTGCGGCATGTTATGCTCCACAAGCTAAGCAATAAAATTGCACCAATGTTTTTTTTCTTGTAAACAAGAATGTGTTTTTTTTGTAAACAAGCCTCAAGTTCACAAAAACTAACCAAACACAACCTCCAAATCACAAAAAACGACATTTACAACCTTGCAAATTTTGCAGAATTCATTTTTCTGTTCATCTTCCTTGTCATCCTTGACACCATCAGCCTCGCAGGAGGGGCAGGACCACTTGCCCTCAGGTGCCGTGTCCAGCTCAGGCTCGAGGCACACAAGATGGTAGGCGCGTGGACACGTGTCGCACAGGATGATCTCACCGCCTTGCTGGCATACTTCACAGTAGTCCTGTACAATCAATATTGATCACTGAATGATAGCAACTTTCAATTCATTCGTTGTTACCTTATGCAATTCAAGATACTTTCAATTATCCTCATATACGAGAATGCAAAGACAATTTTTTTTGGAAAATCTCTTTGAAAAGTTTTCACTCTAAGGCCAGCAATTTAATACCCTGCCTTGTTGTGTCAAATTTCAAAAGAAGGACACCATAATGATCTCATACATAATATCTTTACTATTCTTGCTGTAGGAGTTTCCTTAGCTATGAAGACATGTTAATTTGAACGTTAAACGACACTAGTGCACTGATAAAGCATGACTTAATCACGGGGGTTCACTCAACAACGGCTAACCTGGTGGTCGGTTTCATAGCCATCCTGATTACTGGACTTCTTCTTCTTCTTGGTTCTCTTGATGGCAGCTTTTCCTTTTTTCTTGGTGCGCGCGCCATTGGTCTCAGCTTCATCCTCCTGCTTGTTCATGTCCTCGGCCTCGGCTAGCATTTGCTCAAACTCTGCATCGCTATCCTGGTATGAAGAGTCGTCCTGTGGTAATAAAAATTAAAATTTCTCGTGGTTTATGCTAATATAAAGATAATCTGCTAATTTCACCTGGGCAAATTCCGGCAAGTGGGGATTTGAAATTACTCTGAACTTGGGCTATTGCCCCAAAAAGAGTCAAGTACTCACTGAGCTATCTTTCTTGCGCTTGCCAATTTTAATCTTGAGAGTGGGCACCTTGGCCTTCTTGCTGGACTTGTCCCCGCGCTTGCGGCCACGCCCCTTCTTCTTGCTCCCGCCGCTGTCGCTCTCATCCTCGTCATCTTCCTCCTCATCTTCGTCGTGACGAGCCTTACGAGGGCGGCCGCGCGTCTTGTTGCTTGATGACTGAAAAGCATTACACATACAATGAAGGATCTGAAGACGTTGAATAAAAAATTAATATGCTGCAAGCATCTCTGTTGATCATATGTCTAAATCTCGGCCCAAAATTATAAATAAACAGAAAAAAAATAATTACAAAATAAGCCTGAAAATGTGTTCAAGTCTAGTCACCTTTCCTTGCGTATTGGACTCATCCTCGTCCTCTTCTTCTTCCTCCTCCTCTTCCTCTTCCTCCTCTTCATCTTCCCCCTCCTGCTCAGGTTCTTCAAACTGCTGAGCTTCCTCCTCGCCTGGCAGATCCTCCTCCTTTTGGCTGCAGAACGCGCGCCACTTCGCCGCCACAAGCATCATCAACTTCGGGGCTGGAACCTATGGGATAAGATATCAGTAACCCATCAAACTTGCACTTCAATGCGGCCCAGACAAGATTAAAAATCTCCTTATCCATAATCTGGTTATACAGAAGGTATTGATAATTTCAAAATTATAATATAAATAATTAGGAGAAAAATTTAACTGCAGTTAATGTAGAATCCCCATGAAAATTTCTGCTTCAAAGTTTGAACCCATTTTACTACACTTTGAACAAGCAATATAAGCGATATTTTCTGTTAATAACTCAACAAACAACAATAAATAATGATCTGTATTGAGAATAAAAACAAATTTTGAACCCTCCCACCTGTTTCGTAATGCCTCAAGATTTCAGGTCCAGGTAATGTTCCAAACAATTGGTATGATATATAGTATGGGAGGTAATGGCCCAATATATTCACATGACTATGATAATGATTAACACAAACTTTCATACAACACTTCTGCAATGCACAATATATTATCCATTATTATTAATTACAGTTTTCATCAGATTTATTGATGATTTGATGCTGAGATTGCCCTAGATATGTTATTCACAGAAAGAAAAAGCCAAATGCTAATGAAGCTTTATATTTCAAGGCTTACATGTACTGACGTTAAGTATACCATACACTCTGTACCTTGGGATTATCTTTGGCAAGAAGAGGCCTGATGTGCTGCTGGAAGAGCTTGAATGTGGTGAGGGACGAGTAGTCCTCAGGAGAATAGTCAATTTCAACATCCTTCAGGCCAAAACTCTCACACACTTCAGCAACCGTGGGCATGTCATCATTGGTAGCTATAACAAAAATGTTAATTTAGGGTCAAAAACTTGTAGAAAAGCTAAAACATAGAAAATGTTGAGATAAAATCACTTATATTTGAATTTCTGTCATAAAGCAATAATGAAATGATTTAAATTTGTAAGGTTGTAAATTAAATTCTAGAAGACACCTTCAGCGGGTTCATTTTCCTCATGTGGATGTTTCAAACATTAATGAACACCAACAATTTAAAAAAAAAAAAGAAAAGCAAAATTAAAATCAATAGAAAACACCATGCATGAAACCATCTGACAAATTAGCAGCTCGATCTAGCAATCCTTCATGGAATGATCGAGGCTATCTTTCATGTAATGAAGGGCAGCCTTCATTACAGCCTTGATGAGCAATTTATTTTAGCATTTATGTTATTCCATAATTAATTGTGAAATTGGCCATGTCACCACTGTTTGAAAACTCAACTGAGATTAAATATAATATTCATAATCCAACCCCATCCCCTATATAATATTCACAGGAGATAATATATCATATAAATAAAATATAATACCAACCATCAGAGTGAGCTGCCGGTGCAGCAGATGATGCAGCAGCAGGTGTTGCAGTAGCGCGGCTCCTGGCTTTGGCTCGGCTGCGGGACTTGCTTGCCTCGCCATCCGACTCCTGCTCAGCATCATCCTGGGCTTCTGTTTCCTGTGTGCAAATACAGACAAATAGATCAAAAACACTTATTTGTAATGCTTACACAGCATGTAAATTAAGTGTGGAAAATATTTCTGTAAAAAGCTTGGTTGGCAACTGTGTAAAAATGAGAGATGTCAATTGGCATCATGAACTAATATATTATAATCAATAAATAAGAAGTATAATAATAAGGAATAAATGTTGTTGATGCATTCAACCACCACACAACAACCAAGATTGTGCTTGCCAAATCTCCACAGTGCTGAAGCAATCACCTGCCACTACCATTTGAAAAACATTCCATGGAAAAAATATTCATTGCTTGCTACTTACACTTTCACTTCCAGGCTTCCTCTTCTTCTTCTTTCTTCCTCTTTCACTTCTTGATGATTTACGCTTCTTACTCTTCTTCCTCTTGCGCTTAGAACTTCCACCTCCCCCCCCTCCTCCCCAATCCTCATCCTGATCCTCGTCACCTGAGTCACCCTGGGCTTCAACATCATCGTCCTCCTCGTCTCCATCATCTTCTAGAAAACACATAGGAAATAATTATGGCAAAAGTCAAATGTTTATAAACTGAAAATTTGTTTTATGCTGTAAATTTCCTGGACAGATGTCATTCCTTGATCAAGTTTAGCATTTCAAAACAAACTTGTATGAAATCTATGATATAATTATTTGAAACAGTTAATGGATTCTCAAATGATAATTACAGCTTTTGTAATTTTCCAAAAATAAATCTTATTTTCACACAAAAAAAATATATTGTCAAATCAATTATATATGTTGCCTGCCAGACCATCAATTTCTGATAGACTTTTCTGTCAATGTCCGTGGGTAGAACTTAATTCATCCTGTTTAAACTTTGGTATCATTTGCTAATAGGCAAATTATACAAGTACATTTTATTTAGAGCAACTATTACCTTGCATTTTTATTGGAGACTATGCTTAATATCCAAAGGTATGCAAAACATTAGGGCACACAAAATTTTTTTTCATGTTAAGGATCTTGCCCACTAGAAAGTTTTATTTTGACAAATCATGATTTTTCCAAAAATGAGGCATATCAGATGATAATTAGGCATGCCTAAAGAGCACCAAAGTTTGAGTATTTGTTTGATGAAACACATCAAAATGAATAAATATCAAACTTTTAGACCTAATAAGTTAATCATTTCTTTTCCAGAAATGCGATTATTGATTTTTACTTGTCTGTGATGCACTAACTACATGTAGGTATGTTAGTATGGTATATGATGCATAAAACATTAATGCTTGCCAAACTTTCATTTCAGTGGATACACCATACAGTGGTCCTAACTTAGCAACTTCTGAAATACCTATGATCTTCTCAACCCTCATCATGCTGGTTCAGATAACTGTGTCCCCATTTAGTTCCTAGCCATGAAAAAATAATTCTGACAACATATGAGCACAATTGAACTTTGAACAATATTTAGAGTTAGCTCAATTATGGTGAAGTTTCCCATAGCAAGGCCATTAAAAGCCATAGTAATTGAAAATTACAGAAATACATCATAATGATCATTGTTGAGCTACAGCCTACATTAGTTACCCCTATTCTATTAATAAGTACCTAGGAACTTTCCACTCTAGAAAATGTGCCCAAGTTTATAGTTTGGACTTTGGATAGGTAGGTCCTACGGTATTATTGCAGATTAACTACATCCAAAAAAAAGGGTGTTTTTTTTTTTGAATTATATGTTTTTTGGGGTGTAGATTACGAATCTGAAATCCATTTTTGGCGGTCGGCATCGGAAAACCGATTTTTTTCGCGACTTACTAACATGGGGTCAGGGCTGGAAAAGTCCTATTTTGTCTGAAATATCGCGGCTCTAATATCATATAATATCAGTAGGTATGAAATCTCGCGGCTCAAATGTCACAAATTTTTGTTTGATTGAAAAATTGTGGTTTGCACTTCAGAAACGTGTCATTTCATAAAATTTTCAACTTCCGCAATCCGCATTGCTTTACCGTTCCAGCCAAAATATCCTGCAAAAAAAAACATAAACATCGTAATCATCGATGTAATGTAAACAAATCAACAAAACGTTTTGTTGAAGATCGCGCATAGTTGCGGGCATGTCAAAGCGGTCAGACTGCAGACTGCTATTAAAACATGCTCAACTTACAGTAAAGACAATTTTTAATGTTGCCATTTGACTGTTTTAGGGTATAATTAGAGATTTGGGGTAACACGTGCATGGAGAATCATGAGAATGTAAATAAATTCCCGCCTCGTAAATGGCTTTTCATGGCTGAGATATGGAATTCACGGCTTGGTGAAATGGATCACGGCTCAAAGAAATGGAATCACGACTGGCAAATCCATAAAACCACGGCTCAAAAAATTCAGTCGCGGCTTGCCAAGTAGATATATTCCATGCCTGATCTGCAATAATACCGGTCCTACTCCTAGCTACCTTTAGATCAACAATTCAACAAAGAAGATGGTAAATCTAAGAAATATGATAAAATGTCTATAGGCTAGCTAACAAATCCAGATTCCAGATTAAAAGAAAAATTTAAATATGAAAATAATCGTCATAGTTTCATTTTTATTTTATCCACATTCTAGTGCATTAGATAGCATATTAACAGAGTTACAAATCAATAATCATAATTTAATTAGATCAATTAAAAAAAATTAAACTAGGTACTGTCAAGTGTCAAGTAGGCTAAATAGTAGAAGTTGAGGACTTGAGGTATAAACGCAAGCTCATGTTGAAAAGACTTAAATTGATGCAATATTCAAAAAGATTTTGCTCAAGAACAATAAAATGATGCTTTATTAAATTTTGATAAGCTGAACTAAAACGTTTTTTCTGCAAAATTGCACTCAAAACATTCGACAACACGCCATTTTTGCCGCTAAATCTATCAACAATCATGATAACTGTCTAACTCACAGCCTAACTTAGCATATTAACAAAAAGAAAAGTTATATAAACTTACTTGACGGGTCATTCTCTTCTTTATCAGACATCTCTTTCTTCGATTATTTATAACAATAATAACATCTATCAGAGCTGTAATAGATACAATTTGAACCGCCGTGACTTGATTTGCTTGCACAGCCGCCGAACGCTACGATAACTTAGCATCAATGCTGTCGAAGAGCTCAAACGCGTACGATCATCCAAACAAAATAAATGTACTATGAAGAAGCGCCACCTAGCAGTAAAAACCTAAGCTAAGAAATCAGTTAGCCCTCCAGCGACGAGCTACCTAAAACCACATTACATCCATACCACATCGCTGAAATTTATTTATTGAAAAAACTTGCCATGAGACAAAATCATCCAACTGGGCATGGCACAGCCTGAATCTATAGACAATTTATTTGACTAATTGAATAAGTGAGCTTCATATGTAAACAAAATGCCCGTGGGGTTCACTGCGAATTTTTGACAGTTTGACAGTGCAACTCTGAAACGAAGGCCAATCGAAAAAAAAATGATCTCGACCTAAACATCACTGTTAGGTCTTATTTGACAGGTGCGCGAAATTTCATCGAGCCGCGTTCACTAGTTTGGGAGATATTTCAGGCTCACTGAATCTTGTGGACCAGCAGCTAGTCCGGCCGTAAAAGTGTCCAACAGGTATTCCAAATGGACTTTCCGTTTCAAGGGTCGGTCTACTTCTACTTAGTAGCAGTCCAATTCATGGTTGTGTATTAACTCAACCATGATTCAATTGTTGTGAATCCTACAGCCAATATCGCTTTAATTATCCTCATTTTCATAAAAACGAACCTACTAGTGCTTCATGATCGGCGATATAAAAACAACTTATTTCATGACTGGTCAAGTATCCATTACACACTTTCTATTGAATCTCAAAGTTTCGTTTTCGGATCCGCAGGGACGAAACCGTGGGCCACTAATTTAGCAGAATGACCCAGGCACACAATTGCGGTATGGGGGAAATGATGTAGCGGATCTCGCTACACAAAACTAAAATTTATGTATAATATATCTCGCTACCTAGAACTAATACTATGTTCATATTAATGTTAATTTTTATGTTCACATTAATATTAACACTTACTGACTTACCATATTAGGTTATCACATTAAATAATTATAAAATCGTCGTAAGAATATACATATGCGAACCGATTCAAAATGTATTGGACTTGATGTTTTTATACTGTTTTTATTTTGTTTTTATTTTATCAATGTTAGAGTACTTTCGCGACAAGACTCCGTTGGTTAAAAACCGAAAACAAATAATTGTTTTTCACTATAAAATACTATGTAGCAAATAGGCCTTACAAGCCTGAACGTTTAAATTTTGCTAACAGAGACCATAGTGAGCTCCGGATGCAACGGGTGCAGCAAACAGTTTGAACAGTATTATAGACATGAATGTTGCTAAGTTGTGGTCCCTTCGTAAGGCGAGGGTTATGTATGCAGTGCTAGGAAAGTGCGTAAGTAAAATTCGGTTTAGTGGATGCAAAATGAAACGGTGGATGAGCAGTGCAGAGCTAATAACCAAAAACGAAGCCTAACAACGTTATCATAGTGGTACAAATTATCGTTATACAAGTTAGATTGAAGACTAGAGACCACAAGTTATAATTTTATGCTCTTTTTCCGAATTAAGGTCGTACATTATTTTTTGTTGGCGTGGATGTATTCAAAATCACAGGTCACTGAAAGAGTCTACCAACGATTTTTGATCTACCAATGCCAACCGAAATTTTTGTTATTAATTATTGTAATCCTTGAAAAAAAACTAATTTTCAGCACATATCATCTGATGAGGGCGAGGTTGTTATGAATCGGTTCGACGGTTTGTTAGTAACGTCTCAGTAGATGAGGACTTAGTTAACAGAATTCATTGGTTGTGAAATAGAAGAATAATAGATACTCAAGAACCTGATAGCTTTGAATCCAAGTCTGTCATGTGGACCTGTTGGCTTCCACCCAATTTACTGATAGAATTGGCAGAGAAATTTGAAAAAAATGAATAAGTCGAAAATGCGCTACAGGGATGATTCCAGGCTGAAAGGAAAAGTCTTTTGAAGAATGACTAGAGCTTACGAAGCTTGCAAGTCTTTGTCATCACGTCTCCATAGCGACCTCTTTGGAATATATGAGTATTTCGTGGTTCCGGAAGGAAAACTATAACATGAAACAACAAATACCAGAACCAACTAAAAAACTGCGAAGTAAGATGTAACTAATCTATTAGAAAACACTTTTTCGTGTTTTGTGTAACCATCACATTTTGAGCAGACTTATATGTTTGTATCTTTGATTACTCCTAGGAATTAGTTGGAACAGATAAGGTAATGTTTAGACTAAATGTGATACCCTTCTCACATACCTTGGAGCCGTAAAATCAAAAATAGCTACGACTTAGTAAGTTCGCTAGCCATGGAGGGAGGATCAGGATCTTCTCAAGCTTAAAGCTTAGATCAGCGAAAGATATCCTCTGACGAGGGCAAAGCTAACGTACTTGATCATTTCTTCAGTAGCGTATTCAATGAAGAGGACTTGAACAGTATTCCAGCTATAGAGGAGCGCCCAGTCGGCTCTAAATTAACAAGCTTTGAAATACAAGAAGAAGAGGTTCTCAAGCGCCTTATCGCTGTAAATCCAAACAAGTCATGTGGACCAGACGGCTTCCACCCCAGATTACTTGCAACAGGCCATGGGCCTATTTCTTCAGCGCCGACACTTCTATTCTATTCTTAACCCACCAATCATGAATGAAAAATCGGGCGCTACGTGTGCCTGAGGGAATTTTGATAGTGAATGTCCAGTAGCTACTATTTTGGAAAAATGTTTTTAGATATCCGTGATACCAGTCATGAATCTAACCAAAATCGGCAACAGACCTCAATTTGGCCTATTTTTCAACGCAGATACCACTACGCTGGACGCACATGCGTGATCTGATCTCACATTGCCCCGGCTCTCCAACTTCACAGTAAAGGATTGATTGGTCTTAAAGGATAGAACCGTGAATGATCAGGTGATGCTTAAATGATGAAAATTTCAAGAAATTCCCTCAAATTTTTATATTAAGATACTCGATGTAATCGCTACGCAAAGAAATATTCTATACAAATTCTTTCAGGATTTCATGACTCAATCTTCACAACATTTCTCGAGTCTCCATCAGAACCGCACAATAGAATGGCGGGTGAAATTCGTCCCTTGGAGCTGAAAATCGACTTGAGGTTTCTCTGTGACGTACGCAAGTCTTCAGATCATCCAGCATTTAACTGTGTTCCAACAAAACTGTTATTTAAATTTTGAAACCTAAATACACAACAAAACGTTTAATACAAATCATCAATAGTAGGAAAGGAGAGCAGTTAGTAGGGCAGAAAAACAAATGCTTCATATTACTCATTTCATAAAAATCAAGTTTAATATATATCCCTGTGAAATGATGGATCAAAATCATGCTGCTGACATAAAGTTTGTTCATTCAACTATATCAAGTATTCACAAAGCCTATAAGGTTACAGATTTCTTATTTACAATTTTCAACAAAGTAGGAATCCGGTTAAATGGTCATAAGCGTAAGAGGCCTTCGCTCGGATCGAAACATTGTCCGTGAAGACGTGACAAGAAACAAGAACCTCTGTGAGGTGACACCTCATAAATACACACGGGACCTTTAAACGCGTTTATATTAACAATATCGCGGCGAGATTACAATAAGTAGGTAATTTCGAGTCGTTGAAATAACTCCTTAGGGCAAGCAGCTGAGTCGAGAGCTATAGTGTTACTTGTAACTTCAACGGCTCCAAACTAACTCGAGTGTCTTCGGATGCAATTGCAAGCATCGACAGTATATAGATGGCTCATAACACATATTTTACTGGCATTTTACGATCCAATCCAGTAACTCATGCAATTCATGCGTTGCTTCCGGCAGCATGACTGTCCTTAGGTTTAGACATGAGGCCTCCTCACAGCAGGTTACGAGTTGCGTATCTTGATACGCCGGATAGGTTAACAATGAGCAGCGTAACTTGATGTGAGATCTCAAATTAAAAAGAAACGAGTTGCCTAGCTACTCGTATGTGTCCTGCCCCACGTCCGGAAACGAATGGTGTTCCCATAAGCACATCAGCGGTGCGTCATGAGCATCGTCTTCTTAACTCACATGGGATCTAACTGACATTTGAAATGAGTTCACTACAATTATCCTAGAGAGATCTAGTTTGCCACTACGAACCAAAGAAAGACTAGGAAATGACGAGCGAGATTCTGACTAGAGTAGTGAATCTAATAGCAAAAGATTGTAAAATATGCCTAGCTGGCGTCATTATTGCGGTAAGACTCTTCGTACAAGTTTATATAGCAGGAATTTGATCAACTGCTACTCAACAACGACTGAACATAATTGAAGAGGCAAGTCATGTTTAATATTGCTTCACACTTGAATACTTATTTGTATTTATTAAAGTGTAACTTACTACACTGACAGCCACTTAACTATTATCAATGGCCGCCACTAGGCAATCAAGACTTGAAGTCACTTAGTTGCGGTATAAAAGGAACGGTCTTGTTCAGACTTGAAACAAAGCCGAAAAAATTTAAACATTGTTGCCATGGAAACTGGGTTTCATTTTATCGTTAAACTCAATGATGAACATTACAGAGCTTCATGCTAACCTTCCTGGTAGATCAGCGTTGTATATATAGCCTTCTTATATTAGCCTTCATATAGGAAGGCTGATACAAATGACGTGCAGCCACACCTTCATATAGGAAGGCTGATACAAATGACGTGCAGCCACACCTTCATATAGGAAGGCTGGTACAAATGACGTGCAGCCATACCTTCATACAGGAAGGCTGGTACAAGTGACGTGCAGCCATACCTTCATATAGGAAGGCTGGTACAAATGACGTGCAGCCATACCTTCACATAGGAAGGCCGGTACAAATGGCGTACAGCCATACCTTCACATAAGAAGGCTGGTGCAAGTGACGTGCAGCCATACCTTCACATAGGAAGGCTGGTACAAATGACGTACAGCCATACCTTCATATAGAAAGGCTGATACAAATGACGTACAGCCATACCTTCACATAAGAAGGCTGGTGCAAGTGACGTACAGCCATACCTTCATATAGGAAGGCTGGCACAAATGACGTACAGCCACACCTTCATATAGAAAGGCTGATACAAATGACGTACAGCCATACCTTCACATAAGAAGGCTGGTGCAAGTGACGTGCTACAGCCATACCTTCACATAGGAAGGCTGGCACAAATGACGTACAGCCACACCTTCATATAGAAAGGCTGATACAAATGACGTACAGCCATACCTTAACATAAGAAGGCTGGTGCAAGTGACGTACAGCCATACCTTCACATAGGGAAGCCGGTACAAATGTTGCGTGCAGTTGCCCGCATTAAGTTTTCCATTGCAAAACAGAAGCGAGGTCGAGTTGTTATCTAATATTTATTAAATTACCGAGGTTTTGCTCATGTCAACACATCGCGCATGTACATCACAGAATGAAGTCACGCTGCACGAGTAATCTACAGTTATTCGACACTTGACGGATATATTATGATAATCTATTTAATATGTCAGCTCATTCACTTCCTGTGAATGATTAACAGATCGGGGTGGGAAGCCTTCGCATTACACACTAATAACAGGATCATAACTTACAATAATACTGATCAATACGTCAATAAATAAAGGGTCTCCTCTTATATTATGACCTGCACGTATAACTAAAGCAGGAACCGTGATCATACCACAGTTTTAATGAGAATACTTCAAGTTCAGAGACATCGTCGGAACAAGAGCGTACATTGTTCACTCTAGGCAGGCACCAAACTAACTCAGAGCCTATATCAGTAATTCCTAAACCAAAAAATGAAGATCGCAAATAAATACTGAAATTTTCCGCACAATATTAAGAAGCCGATTTAAATTATTCCAACCTTCAAGTAAGCCCGATTCTTTCCAGAACTAATTAATGTACCTGGAAATAAATAGAAGACGTTAAGCACAGACAGAGGAGTTGTTTCCACCTCTTCTCTTTATTTAAGAAATGAATCCACCCGCTGGAAGTGCCGGCTAAAATGAAACAATACAAGAGAATCAATGACCGCATAACAACTGAAGATAGTAAAGATTCGTATACACAGAATCGTATCCGGTCAATTTCTTTCTAATTTGAGGTAATATACATAACAGTATATACCTAACAGGAATGATTAATCCTGTTCATGGTATACTCTTAATGACCGGCAGTATCGGGAAGAGCAGATGTCATTTAATAAACACCGCCCTCATTTACATATCTAAGAATGTTATTATATATACATTGCCAGCATTGATTCTCAAATTCATCACGTTTCAAAATTAAGGTGTGAAATCGCCAACGTCAGATATGAGTAAGAAAACTCACAAATAAGACAAACACTTTCTCAAAAGGCCTAACAGATCGTCTTTTTATAGTGCTTCAGCCAGCAAATTAAACGATTAACACGGCCCAACTCCTCAATTTTGTAATGCAGCAGAAGGAGCAGTGATAATAAAATCTTAAAGGTTGAAGGCGAATCCTGTTAAGCAGACTGTAGCGTGCGGGCTCCTGTAACGGTTGGACGT
Organism: Hyalella azteca; assembly: GCF_000764305.2. Taxonomy (NCBI): domain Eukaryota; kingdom Metazoa; phylum Arthropoda; class Malacostraca; order Amphipoda; family Hyalellidae; genus Hyalella; species Hyalella azteca. Next base: position 33,497 of record NW_025937478.1, on the reverse strand, counting down.
TACAAGACCGGCAGGAACGTCCCGGTTACGTACGAGCGTCCGCCGCCTGGACCACGCCCTCTGCTCTCCCAGGTTGCGGTCGTAAAATCATAGCTTTATTTCCCCAGGAAATTTACAATCGCCGTAAAAATTTAGGGTTTTCGCGGCAGTATATTTCCATTTGCGACGCCGACGTGAGATGGCGGAGAACATTGTGAGGTCTTGGGCGAGTTCTCTCAGAAGTCGCCGTCACTGGAGTTGCCGGTCACCGGAGTCGCCGGTCATTAAAGTCGCCATCACTGCAGGATCATCTGGGTTTACGGCGGCAGGTCCTGGAGATCCTGCGCTGCCTGTGAATGAGGTCGTAGAGCTGCTCCAAGGCGACGTCCAGCCCTTCACCCGTCACGGCGCACGCAGGCTGCAAAAAAAAACAATGCCTCATAATATAAACGTTTATTGCATATCGTTCATATTAAAGTTTTAGATCAGCCTACCTTCTGTAGAATAATCAGTCAATTTCTATGCTTGCAGCTGTTATCAGCGTACACTAAACAGCCCAATAAGCAACGGTCGCGTGTGTCGTGCCGAGCCCCTGGAAATACGCGCGTGTCAACAGCCTACACGTCACCGCTGCCACGCGGCCAGCACTGCGTCTGTGCGAGAAGCGCTCACCACGAGTGCTGAACAACAGTAGACGGCAGAATTATCAGTGAACAACAGTCAACGGCAGAATTATCAGTGAACAACAGTAGACGGCAGAATTATCAGTGAACAACAGTCAACGGCAGAATTATCAGTGAACATGCAGTCTAGTCAAGGGCAGCATATCAGACAACGATTACGATGCCAGAAGTTTAGCGATGATCTCGATATGTAATTGGTGCGAACTCGTTTAGCGATAAGCGTCAAGTGACTGAAAGTTATTTATAGAAAACGCAAAACCGTAAATGTTTAGAGCTCAATCAATTGAACTAACCAATTAACGGCAGTTCACTGATTAATTTACAATGGATGGGCTTGTGTAGTTATATAACAAGACCGCCTGCTCAGGCAGGTGCTATAGGAAAGTCCTCTTCTGTATGTCATTGCAGACTTCACGGAATGTATATACCCATTTACACAACTGTGTCTAACATAATTATTGCATAGCGTACTTGTCTGGATATAAACCATGTACAATGACAAGCAGAATACAAACTCATGGTCAATTTTAAATAATAACTTCGTGAGATTGGAAGAGAATGTGGGGACAAGTTTTGAATTTCCATTAAATGGAGTAAAATGATTGCTGGGATTTTAGTTTGCTGGAACCCTTGCATGGTAAATGCATAAATGCTATTCTAGCACACACCGGCAATATCCATCGTATATACATACGATATTTCTATTGATATTTTACGCTAGTTGACACGTCGTATGTTGCATGTCTGCATATTATTTGCGTACAGAATAACTTTTTACCCGAATCGAAAACTTCGAAAATACTAGCGAGGATAAAACCTTGAACATTTTGTACGTTGTAAAATGAACATTTAATGAAATTTACAAACACAAAATTTTCATCAAATTAAAACTGACTTTCAAACACGAAAAGCAAGTTTTTCGATCTTTTCTTGCGCCTTTTAATTTATAGCTTGCTATTAAGCTTGTTATTTTATATTTCGCTTGCTATAATGGAACATGGTGCCCTCGAAGTTCGTTCGAACAAGACGCCACGATAATCGCTCCGTAGAATTATAATAATAATGAGGTTTATAATAAGACTTTAATTAATTAACTTCACTTTAGTAGAATAATCATAATGATCTCAGAAAAGACGTTTAGGGATTATAAAATCTCAGTGATTATCTGACGTCTGCGTGGGGAACTCATTGAAGTATACAAGTATACTCATGGCTTATACAAGGTCCCAGAAGGATTACCAGAATTTGAAACAAGAACCAACACCAGGGGCCACGGCTATAAACTAAAAACAGCGTTGGAACACATCCATGCGACAACATTTCTTCTCGCTTCGAGTCACCGACATGTGGAACAGCCTCCCTGATAGCATCGTTGAAGCTCCGAGTATGAACATCTTCAAAAACAGACTAGACGAAGCTATGCAGGAGCATATGTTCAGTCTTAAAATGCCTAGCAAATTACGGACCAGGCAATAAGTCCAGCAGCTATCTCAATCAATCGTCAGTTATGGAAAGATCGGGTTCCAAAGGCCGGATCCCTTGTGAATCAAGTCACGAAAAATTCAAGAATCTGCAACAGGCCATGGGCCTATTTCTTCAGTGCCGACACTTCTATTCTATCTTGCAGAACCGCGCAGCGCACGCTAAACAACACTAGTCGCCATGTCGTAACCCCACAGACCTGGACGTGCCAGAGGCGGTTGGTCCCTAGCTCGGCGACGCCCAGCAGGCGCGCGATGTGGGCGCCGTCGCGGGCGCCGGGCAGGTCCTGCTTGTTGGCCAGCACCAGGATAGGCACCTGCAGCCCACGTGAACCATCATTTAGCAAGCTTTTTACATTACCTTCTATTACACTACTTGTAAATGTTGTAATCTTGCGTTAAAGGCAGGTGTTGCAATTATCTGGTCTGCATCGTAAGTATCACAAATATCTTGTCTTAATGCAGATGTTAAAATTATATTGTCTTAAGTGCAAGTGTACAGACTATATTTTCATACGTACAGGTAGTGTCATTATCTTACCTTCTGTGTTGTATTCTGAACTGATTGATCCAACGGGAATTCTTGTAAATTAGAGAAATTTGCATAGTTGAGCATTCCTGAATACGGGCATAACAATCAATGAAAATTAATGAGGGATGACATAATGAACGTGCGCCAAACGCTGAGACCCTTGCCTGGGAGTTCTCTGGTTGTCTGGCCATCTTGTAGAGCTCGCACTTGCCTGGGAGTTCTCANAATTATGAGCTGCAACACGTAGGAGTTACGTTATGAACTAAATCATGAGCTGCAACACGTAGGAGTTACGTTATGAACTAAATCATGAGCTGCAACACGTAGGAGTTACGTTATGAACTAAATCATGAGCTGCAACACGTAGGAGTTACGTTATGAACTAAATCATGAGCTGCAACACGTAGGAGTTACGTTATGAACTAAATCATGAGCTGCAACACGTAGGAGTTACGTTATGAACTAAATCATGAGCTGCAACACGTAGGAGTTACGTTATGAACTAAATCATGAGCTGCAACACGTAGGAGTTACGTTATGAACTAAATCATGAGCTGCAACACGTAGGAGTTACGTTATGAACTAAATCATGAGCTGCAACACGTAGGAGTTACGTTATGAACTAAATCATGAGCTGCAACACGTAGGAGTTACGTTATGAACTAAATCATGAGCTGCAACACGTAGGAGTTACGTTATGAACTAAATCATGAGCTGCAACACGTAGGAGTTACGTTATGAACTAAATCATGAGCTGCAACACGTAGGAGTTACGTTATGAACTAAGTCATGAGCTGCAACACGTAGGAGTTAAGTTATGAACTGAATCACCCGTGCCTGAAAAGTATTGCTTAGAGACCCGTGACCTCGAACGTGATCTGGCACAAACCAGCAGCGCAAGCAAACTCGCTGGCCACTCACCTTAGCTTTACCGGTGGCTCCTCGTATTCTTTCGCAATTGAAGCCAATTGTGGGCACTGTGTGGAGATATTGGTCAAACTTGAGGCGATATAAGGCCGTTGATTTGCCTGACGAGTCAAGACCGAGCATGACGATGTGTAGGGTTCCCTGACCACGGCTCAACACGTCCAGGATGCTGCCGCTGCTACCAGCGCCTCGACCAGACGACCACTTGCCGTGTCCAGACGGTCCAGCATTCTTGCCTTCACCGATAGGGCTCCCTTCCCCAACCTCACGTGCTTCTTCTGGGGTAGTAGGCCCCAGTATGCGGGAGCCCTGAGACTCCTTCGAGGAATGCACAACCCCAAATCCCCCATCGGAGAGGCTGTGGGTGTCGGCATCTGCCGCGGCCGCCGAGCGGCAGCAGCAGCAGCACGCGCTGTTGCCTATCTTTCTGGCCTCACCACCTTACACTTCAAATTTTGCCAGCTCTCGGCTGGACGCTTGAATGCATCTATATATATAAACCTAGCACTTTATTAACATCTTGTCCTTATAAAAGTCAGCGACTGGGACAGATACACGTGACTAGCGCTTCCATAGAACATGCATAGAATTTTAGAAAGCGCGAGCAAAAGACACCTAAAATTTCATAGGCATCTAATGCCCACATTTTTCAAACTTTAATAAATCCTGAAAATACATAGTATATAATTAATCGCTTTTAGAGCTCTTAAAAATATTTGAACGTTTATGGTAGCTATTTCATTAACTATTCAGTTCGCCGTTATTTCGTACTCGTTGACGACGTAAATTGTTTTCTCTGGAACTTATTATTCAAATATTGTCGATACAGATAATCTAATGTAATAGCCGCCGAGAATTGAGCTAGTAAGCTTTTTCGTGCCGCAATACCAATAACACTACAGTTCCGAACATCAGAGACTCTTACGACGAACCTAACTGACTAACACTTCACTCAGCCGTTTGGAGGGAAAAAAATTTCAAAATAAAAATATATTTTAGTAGCAGATAATCCCATTTGAAAATTTGCAGAAATTAGCTTTATATACAAAAAATTTTGGGGGAAATAATATATATTCACTTTTAGCTTTACTGCACTTATTGCACAATAGTCTGAATAGAGAAGTACACAGATTTCGTTTTCGATCGTTACCTGTTCGGCTGAAAACCGATCGATAATCAATAATAGACACATGCTGTCGCTGACGATTCCACCATGCACGCAGAACCTGAAAGTTGAAACTATTCATTCAAGTCTGATACTACGGCATATACAGTCACAAACTTGTCTTACTCAGTCACTCAGGATTGATAACAATAATTATTTTAAGGAAATTCGGATTCAATACCATACTTGGAATCATCATCCAGTTGGAGTCAACAACCAGTTAAACACACTTTCATCGATTGAAAATCACTCCTTTTACTGTTAAGGTTCACAAAAATCATTACGCTTCTTGGGACGAACGTAAGTCAACAATTAAATCTGCCTGCATCAGCCCGCAGCACTTGATACCCAACACCACCTCGGACGTTTCGATGGCAACTGATTCATTGAAGATGAGAGCACGAGGGCGGACTGAGGGAAAGAGAGCTGCAGCGAGAGATTGCGTTCATGAGAAGTAATTAAACTTAACTTTACTTGACGACGGTGAAAAGAAAATAACTATTGAAAATAATATATAAAGAATCATTATAAAAACAATTAGGACTTTCAAAATTTGGGAATTTATTTATAAAACGTTAGTACAGATTTCATATATCGATATATATGAGTCTCACTTTAGCATTTCAAGCGATTATTTCACATACATCAAACTATAAGGTTTAATATTGGAACATTATTCAAATTCATAAGCGGTATTTTCGTTCATTCAAATTGGTTAGCCTATGGGCAATAAACAGCGCGTTTCATAAATAGAGTTGTTGTTTAAAACGCAGCTATGTACATTACCGTTTCACGTGCAGTTGTCAACTACACGCCTACCTTTCACAATGAAAATTTGCTCACTTATCACGCTTTAGTGAACTACATTTTTAACCGAGGGCACTCTTTTTAACTGTCCTATACTGTTTACGTTATGGTGCCTTGTATATATGATGATAACGATATCAATGCTATAAAGATGTTTATGCATTTGTATTCTTTAGCCAGATCGTATATGTGGTTTTACGATAACATCGATAAAATGTAAACGAACCAAAATAAAAGATAAACCTATAGATATTGCTTCATTAAAAAATCAAACAAAAATCCATTAAATTTATCTTGTTTTTTGAAATGTAATCGAATACACGAAATTTTACCTGCTAGCTTATGGCTTTCACGTTTTTATTCAAAAGCAGTACGTGGCAACTCCGACCGAACCCCAAATTTATTAGTAAATCCGAATCGATCTCTGACGAGGTTTAAGTTCGATTACTAATTACTTTGTACATATCGCGATATCGGGAACGACAGCATGCACAACAATGTCAATCTTGTCTAAAAAATCTCATGAAGACTCTCAAAAAATTATTTTCAAGTGTTTTAATTGTGAATTTAGGACCGAAAATCATCTCCCATAGTGTGCTGTCTCAAGAAAATGTGTTAGTAGCGCATCAGCCCCGCCACACGAGAGTACAACTACAAGCAGGCTTCAGTCAAGACAGGGTGGCCCAGTGGTTACAGTTCAGTACCGAGACTGCAAACGTGAGGTGCGGGTTCAAGCTCACCTTTGTGCGTCAGTTTCTGGTCAGAATCGGCGAGGAGGCCGGGCGGTTTAAGCATTAGACAAACTTTTAGCAGTGAGTTGCGTGTTCAAGACCGTAGCAAGCTGAGAATGTTCTGCGATGTTAAGAATCGGTGACAGGCCTACGGCCGAATAAACGCTGAAACCGCTTTTATTTTTCAAGGAAACTTGAAGTCCTTTGCTAATGCCTTCAGTCACCATACTTAAAAAATTAATTATCATTTACCATATGGTCTTCATTCAGCGTCCATACTCTACTGTAGGATCGTAAAACATATGTTGACGATCTTGCATCAGCAGCCATAGTCGAATGTCAGACGACCATCTTACCCGACATGATTTTTGACGGCCCTTCATGGTGTTATATTATATATTTTCCTCCGTTATATTTTCCGCCATGGCTTGGTAATAGTGAGATAGGTATAATATAAATAGCTCTTCATAACTATCGGATCACATTCTGACCTGTTGTTTTAACGGTCTTCATCCTATTGCAATTTTCCACAATCGTATCATCATCTGACCTGAGAGGTTTGACAAATTCAGTCACTTGTTATAATTTATTCTTTCGTCTCGAACTAAGCCGACGCAAAAAAAAGAAATCATGGGCGCTGAGACATAAAAACCCCTCTTAAATCCCGGGCCTGAAACTGTCTGCGCCTATACAGTGGCCCATTGGGCCTCAACAACAAAATTTCAAGCTCATAATTAACGAGCCGACAAGGCGTCTTTATGTAGACTCGTTCAAAAACATTAGGAGACGCAGGGTGAGGTGTAGGAGGTAATTTCAGGGTGAAATAAATGAAAATTACGATTAGGTTTTTCATTTTTATTTGTAAAGGTTTGTGTTCTTGTCTTTGAATACATTCCATTAATATTTTGTCTATTTATCTCATGGCACAAAACATAATTGAAATAGATTTTTCTCGTCGCTCGATGATGAATATCAAGAGTGATAGTTTATGCATCAACAAATGAACAGAATAAAGAAATAATTATAAGATAACGTCTCCTGCCGACTCGGTTGTTCCGCTATCGCTGCACGTACGCCTCTATCTTCTCCTGAGGAAGAAGGGGCGACGAGTTAGGGGATTTTTAAAAATGCCAATCCCCGATACATGAACATGATAAGCGGTGTGTGGGGCAAACTTTACATTAATATAACTCTGAAACTTGTTCGAAGCAATGAGAAAAATTTGGGTGTGCACCGACACACTCGCCCAGTCATAAATATTCAGTATAAATAGAAAATTGCAAGAAGGAAAATTACACGGAAAATGTACAATGATTGACTGATCCCAAATATTACGGTAAACTAAAATTCAATTCGGTACATGTGAAATAAAAATAAAAAATAAATATTAACATTAGCAATTGATAAATAATTTAATTACCATTTATTGAATAAATATTGATTGCTAATAAATTACTGAATTTCACACCCAAATGAGAGGAATAAAAACCTTGATGGGGGCGATGGCGTCGACGGCGGCGAGGCCGAGGGCGCGCAGCAGCACGAGGGGCGGCGCGGTGCTGCTGTAGAGCTTCTGCAGGGCGTCGATGGCAGCCAACATGACCAGGTTCTCCCGCTGCCTGATGCGCTCATATTCGTACAGGCAGGAAGCTGAGCCTGCACAACTTTCACGCGATTATTATCAACATATTTATCTTATCATTGATAACTCAATCAAAACTTACTTTCTGTAACTTTCTTACTTACTCCTCATCTGCTCTACATATATAACTCTCATCAACATTTTTACAAAGACGAATGGTACTTCATTTTAATCAACGGGATGCATAATTCCTGTGGAGTCATGCCCACCACAGAAACACATAATAGAAATATTTGAAGGTCTGCGAACATTGAACTTTATTCTTCAGTGTCAGGCTCGGACAATAGCGTTGAGGTCTACAGAAGCCGCTGGTTATTTGTCATAACCCCTGAAGGCAGTAGGTGCTGGACTCATCACCCCCTGAAGGCAGTAGGTGCTGGACTCATCACCCCCTGAAGGCAGTAGGTGCTGGACTCATCACCCCCTGAAGGCAGTAGGTGCTGGACTCATCACCTCCTGAAGGCAGTAGGTGCTGGACTCATCACCCCCTGAAGGCAGTAGGTGCTACTTGAGGTCATGACTCACCCAGCGTCTCCCCCAGCAGGAGGGAGGTCTCGAGGGCGGTGGTGAGGGCGGCCACGTCCCCAAAGCCGAGGTTGGCGCCCTGGCCTGCCAGCGGGTGGACGCGGTGGGCGGCGTCCCTGTCACCACATGCATTATAATAATAATCCTTGTATACAACACCTACAACTATAGTATAAAGTTATTATAATTATAGTATAACGTTGCTAAAATTATAGTCTCAAGTAGTTACAATGATAGTATCAAGCCGCTAGAATGATAGTATTGAGGCTTTCTGATGGTATAAATACACTACCTCCATCACGACTGCCAGCAAATTAACCATTTGAATGCAGTACCTACAGCCGACACAAGGATGCATTCAAACAATAATGAGAATAGTTAAAATATTCTCATTGGGATACCAACTTTTATATGTTCGACATAAATTTTTGTAAGGAATAAAAGAAGAAGTGAAAATTGTCGCAGGAGTGACCATCAGTAAGATTGGAAATATAGATAGTGTTTATAAAAGTATGATGATGTTAGTGTTAATAAAAAAGTATGATGGTGTCAGTGTTGATAAACATTATGATGCGCGATAGTAATAATTGTGTCCAGAAAGCTCACAGCTATGATAAGATATGATAACACTCAGATGCATTAATGATGCGTTCACTGAGTGATGCAACCACGCACCACCCACCACGCATACACCCCCACCACTGAGCACTCACCCGACGAGCACGACTCTGTTGGCGGTGTAGTGGACGGCGTGGTTGAGTGCGAGGGGGAAGGAGGCGCGGGAGTCTTCCACCACACCCACCACGGGGGGCGGCAGCAAGCGAGAACTAACCTGCATTTGTATTAAAAACTTAAAAAATACTGAGCATCAAAACAAGACCTAATTAAAGCAAATACTTCGGGAAATTAGAAAATTGCAGCGTATTTTACGGAAAAGTTACCCGAGTTTTCGATTAGAACTAATAACGTAGGTGGAGGATAAGAATAGACATCAACTAACGCTTGAGAATACGGGCACGCTGCTTATAGCAATTATTTAAGTCGTCGCCAACGTGTAGGAAGACAACGGTAGCGCATCCACTCAAAACTGAAATTACTGAATGGGTCTCGACACGATGAGCATTCCAGGGATCCATTGGTGAAAAAGTTCTCAATGTGTATGTTCTCTGCCGTGGACAAGAACGAAAGTATAACGGTGATGCTAACAAACACCGAGCAGTGCATCAGAATTGTCATTATCGATTGCGCTGCAGAAATTATGGAGAGGAGGTCGAGACTTGATGTAATGCACGATTATAGAAGATATTAGTATATGTTGGCAAAAGTTGTTCCTTTATGGAGGTTTCATCGAAGAAGGTGATAATCATTGAAGATTATAGTCGATTTAACATGTATACATGTTAAACACGTTAAACAATAAAAAAACATGCTTCCATTCTTAAAGAGCTGTGCATTGCTTACACCATGAGGAAATACGCGCAGTTAAGTTGACGTTACGAGTCGTAATAGATTTCACCGTCTTTCAGCAAAACTAAGTAAGCTCGCCTCTGCCCTGATTTGCGAACCTCAATCACATCTGTACAAAGACCCACGACCTAAATTGTATGGGGAGGTTCATCTCATCAGCCGCAGGGTCAAGTTAATTTCTTGAAAATCCTTTCAGAAAGCTTGTGGCGGAGGAGTGATCAATGTTGAGGTTGCATTGCGATATCTTTTATGTATTGAGATTTGAAGGACACTAGATAAGTAGTGACCCAGAATTACATTTCATAATGTAAACTGATTATTGAAGTTTGTAAGATGATTGAACAATTGTATGTGGTCAGCTTCATTTTCTGTCATGGAGCACAAGCAAGCGTTGATGGACGAGGAACGTTTTCTTATCACTGTGGTCCATGTTGATCGTTCGAGACTACACTGAATTATTGACGCAGCTATTACACTGTGTTTGACCATAGAATTATGCAATTGAATTTCCAATGTATTTACTGCAGATGCAGTTACAATAAATATGTTCTTTGCGTCAAATAAAGGAAGTGTGACTTCTTGACATATAAAAACTGACAGAGCATATGCAAAGGGCAGTACCATCCAAACTAGCTCAATTACACGTAACGGCCTAAGTACGCGTAGCGGACGATGTCTCGTCTATGATTGGTCTGTTTAGCTTAAAAGCCACCAGAGATTGGTTGACGGCGTTACTAACTCATAACTATATTTCATGGTACGGTCAGGATCTTAAACCATACACGGGGAACTAGGATACCCCATAGGGGAAGATGGTATTCTACTGGCAGTTGATGAGATCAACCGAGACCTGCGCAGCCGTGGCGCTGCTGAAGAGGTGGCCGACGTCCCTAGCGAGCTGCGTGCCTCGCCGCTGCAGCGACTCCAGCCACGGCGCCGAGTGAGCGCGCTCGTTAGACCACTGCAAAACAATCATTGAGATTACTTAATGATTGTTATGTTGTTTCGACATTAACAATCATTACTGAAAACAATCATTAGTGTCGAAAATTCTGCCAAGCCGCATTAACCGCGAAAATGTCATGTTAGTTTTTAAGGACTACAAAAAGAAGAGCCACTTCTCTATGATGCGTAATAGTACTATGGATCTTGAAATTAAAATAAACATTACACGTTTATAGAATAATCAACTATTAACTTTAGACGGTTTTGGAAGCTACCCGATAAGAACTATAACCTTGTTCGCTAACATAAATTTTCTGGTAGCAGGTTTAAAAATCATTACAGCGTCGTTATAATTGATAAATTTTGGATGCTTGATCTTAAATCATTGAGTTCAAGATCCGTTTGTATCAATGGATCATATCCAAGATCAATGGAAACGTTAGCCGTTCAATGCTAAAAATGTTATCATGGATTATGCCCCCGAAAGCCCAAGCACCGTCTGGGGTGCGTATAGCTTTATATAATTTATTATATTATTATATATTATATTCACTGAGCTGTCACCCACCAGGGCCGAGTTGATGGCGTCAGCGAAGCTGCGCGCGTCCATAGCGAGGAGAGCCTGAGCGTGACCGGGGGCCGTGGTCCACACCAGCGAACTGAGGCCGTGGCGCAGCTGCACGGGCATGACTTCCCTCAGCACATGACTTCCCTCAGCACATGACTTCCCTCAGCACATGACTTCCCTCAGCACATGACTTCCCTCAGCACATGACTTCCCTTAGCACCACACAACTTCCCTCAGCACCACACGACTTCCTTCAGCACCACACGACTTCCCTCAGCACCACACTACTTCCCGTGCTAAGGGAAGTAAATATTCAGTACGCGCACGCATGACTTCCCTCAGCACCACACAACTTCCCTCAGCACAACAAGTAATACTAGCAAGTATTACCTCTGCCAAGTTGCAATAGGATGACACCGTGTGACCAAACAAGTAACTTTCATCTCCACAAGCTTGCAACAGAGCGACTAATGCAGTTAAAGATGTCCCCCTGTTCCTTGTTAACAGCGGCTAACTCGAGTTAAATTGGCACTGTATCTTAGAGATTATAAATGACGACTTATAAATTAATCGGGTGGAAAGAATTTCATTTCCTTACCTCGCACTTTTAAACCGCGACATAAGATAACAGATTAGCACTAACTGTAAAGCTAGCTGGCTAAAATACCGTTCATTATTGTTTCTTCCGAATGCACGCGTGTCTTTCCCGCCAATTTGCTCATCGAACTACATATCCTTCAAATACTGTATTTAATTTTCCCACTTCATCAGGTTCTTACTAGCTTACATCTTTAGACAAGAGACTCTCATCTCCCAAGCTTCGCAACGACCTCTCATCTTCTCCATCCAAATCATGTTGTGGGGCGGCCTAATGTTCACAATAGAACATGTGTAGCAAACTTGATTTTGTTCATGGCATTAACATGTTGAAATTAAAACATGAAAATATTCAATGTCTCCCTGCATTCGAGATAATAGGCTTCATGCGCTTTTTGGCACTCTATTCACACGCGAGGTCGTTTCCAAATATCGCTTGATTCTGCGCTTCGTATTTTTAAGTATTAAATGAGATTTATTAGAAGCTTGCTCGATGACACATTGAACTTCTCATCAGAAGCTTTGTGCTAGGTGTTGTTGCACGCAATGTGTCCTGGGGCCGTGCCAGTAACATGTTCGCACCTGCAACACAAACGACGCAATACTCACTGCTGCTGAGACGTGGACTCGGTAACCATGAAAAGTTCACTTACGGGCAGTATGGCTAGCGGTCCGTTAGGCAGGAACTTCTGCCAAGCCGTTATATTGCTTTCGTTTTCTTCTCGCTGCTCAAGTTGAAAAGAAAAATCTGTGAGATATAAGAATGCTGACAAGCATAACAGAAATAAATCTAAAATATTAGAAAAACGTTAGGTTCATTTCATTTATTAGCATTTAGCAACAATATTAAACTTATGTCACGACTATACATGACAGTGAAATGGCAACCTCGAGGTGTTGCCACCACGGCAGACTGTCCGTACCTCGAGCTTCAGTGTTGCCACCACGGCAGACTGTCCATACCTCGAGCTGCAGTGTTGCCACCACGGCAGACTGTCCGTACCTCGAGCTGCAGTGTTGCCACCACGGCAGACTGTCCGTACCTCGAGCTGCAGTGTTGCCACCACGGCAGACTGTCCATACCTCGAGCTGCAGTGTTGCCACCACGGCNGCGTGTCATGCGCACGCAGACATGGCGTGTCATGCGCACGCAGACATGGCGTGTCATGCGCACGCAGACATGGCGTGTCATGCGCACGCAGACATGGCGTGTCATGCGCACGCAGACATGGCGTGTCATGCGCACGCAGACATGGCTTGTCATGTGACGGCGCACCAGCGTGTCCAGGGACGGTCCTAAAATTGACATGGGACGTGCGCCACGTTGTCTGACACATTATGTACCACTCACGTGCTCCACAGACGCACCACGTACCACAGACGCACCACGCACCACAGACGCACCACGCACCAGTAACCTGGCGCGGATGTGGCCGCCGTCCCGCAGCGTCAGCAGCGGCAGGCCGTCGGTGGCGGGGGGCGGCAGGTCGAAGCTCTGCACGCGTGCCCCGTAGCGAACCTGATCGCCACAACACAACAAATTACGATTATTATTATTATTTTATTATTACGTTGCAATTGTTGCCTCAGCTTGTGTGCATATTGAGCCACTTATAATTAGAAAGGCGTCTTACTAATCATAGTTTGTTTCCATTGTATCTTGTACCATTGATTTTGCCATGACTGAAGTCAAGAAGTAAGTTTAAATATTGGTCCAGGGTTGGAGTCTGACGGAGATGAGTAGATGCTGGAATAAAGCCTGCCTTACTTGTTGTAACATGGAATAAAAGTAACACAAGCAAATTGTCTGTGGACACTTTAAAAAAAGTTTGCAAATTAAATCGAAAGTCTGCTATGAATTCGACATTTATTTCGATTTATGATATTTCACGAGCGCAGACCTCGATAGACGAGGGGACGCGGGCGCGCAGCGCTGCGACGGTGACGCGGTTCTCGACGATGTGGGCGAGCGCTCGATGGCCGTCGCCGAACGCGATCATTGCGTCCGATTCGCTATCCCAAACCTGCGGCGCAAACAACACCTCTTCATGGCGTAAATATTGAAGGCAATGCACCAATATTATATTCGATGCAAACACGACAATACACTAAGCGCAAATGCACTGGCTAATACGACAGTATTGAGCATAATCGCACCTGCATGCGCTTGACAGGGCCGGTCCTGACGCCACAAATGTCGTGCCAGACGCCCAGTTTGTCGAGCAGGCGCACGGAGGGCGGGGCGATGGCGCACACGCGGTTGTCGTGCGGTGCGGCGCTCAGTGCCTCCAAGGAGGCGTCCGTGTGAGGTCCTCCTTCGAGCACCAGCACACGTAGCGATGACAGCACCTTGCTCTGGCCTGCGATGCCATTCATAAATGGAATTACATTCTTCGATAATTATATCATGATCGATAGTTGAGACGATTTAACTTCCTCGATGATGGAAACCCATCATCAACAGTTCTAAAACGACCTTTATTCAGTGACGAAATTCTGAAAGTAATTCTTAGTATGCGTGGCCTGTAAATTTCCAAATGTTAATACCTAGAATTAGTCCAGAAAAAAGATTCAAGTTCATTTTAAAAACATGATTAGTCTATACGTTGACGAGACTAACAAATCAAGGATGTGATAGCCTAACCAATCGTGCAAGAGATCTCTTTTATATGGCAGCACACGCGTGAATGACACTGACCTAAGGAGCAGGCCATTGCAAAGCCCGCCATGCCGCCTCCTGCCACCACGATGTCAAACAGCTCTGCATCCTTCCTGCTGTAAGTGCTGGTGCTGCTAGTGTTGGTGCTGTTAGTGCTGGTGCTGCTAGTGTTGCTGCTAGTGTTAGTGCTGAAGCTCTCAGCGTTGGTGCTGGTGCTGTAGCGACGGCTGCCACATACAACGCATTGCAGCGAGCCGCTTTTCTCTGTCAACCGAACAATCCATTCATAAAGGAGAAATGACTTTTATTTGAAGAAAAAAATGTAGCAGTAGATATAATTTCAACCGCTAAGTTTCTCAAGTTCTTTTCCTTAATATAAATATGCTGCACACTCAGATTTTTTGCCACGAACAATGCATGCTCTATTGTATACGGTATTTTCAGTTTACAAAGCACACTAGGTAAGTAAACTTACTAACGACCTGTAGCGACCTCAGCACCTTCGTCGTCATGCTCCTTTGAAGTCTTCGGCCGAATGACAATTTAGCTTTTGTAAACCTAATTATGTTGGTCGCTAATACAATACCAACACCTATATTGCTCACACATGACGTTTATTATATATTAGTTTGAAGAAACAGTGTGACTGGGCGACAATTTGGCGTGAACAAGGAGCCGTCCGGAAAACTCAAATGGAATAAATTTCTATTTCAGTTAGTGATCATTCAAAAGAATTCAGCGAAACGATAAAAGAACTTGAGTAATTGCCTTTTGTTGTTGGAATCGTGAACAACTTGGATTCAAGCTGCCAAAGCGACCATTTCCTACCTTATATTACAGAAAATTTGACGTCTGCTCATGTTTACAGCAGCAGTTCAGCATCAAGTTTTCAACACCAACAGAGGGTATGTGGTGCAACATCCACTGTAGATTAATGAATAGAATAGAATAATGGAATAGAGAGTAATGTACTCAAATGGATCAGAGATTTTCTAGTAGGGAGACGACAACGTGTCAGTATTAATGGGTCCGTATCAGACTGGGCTTCTGTGCGCAGCGGCGTGCCACAAGGAAGCGTTCTCGGGCCTATTCTATTCGTTGCGTTTATAAACGATCTGCTGAGCATATGTTCAGTCTTAAAATGCCTAGCAAATTACGGACCAGGCAATAAGTCCAGCAGCTATCTCAATCAATCGTCAGCTATGGAAAGATCGGGTTCCAAAGGCCGGATCCCTTGTGAATCAAGTCACGAAAAGTTCAAGAATCGGCAACAGGCCATGGGCCTATTTCTTCAACGCCGACACTTCTAGATTAATGGGAGTGCCAAATATTTATACAAGATACCGTCAAAGTCAATAATTTATTCTCAGCCGTTATATTTCATTTCGCAATATTTCATATTAAAATTGAGGCGGTTATTATTATTATTCTACGAAGCAGTTATTGTGACGTCTGGTTCAAACGAATTCGAGGGCACGTTGCACATAAGTTAAATAGCAAGCGAAAAACAAATAGACATGATAGAGAATTGAAACGGATAAAAATGGCTAAGCACTTGATTAATAGGATCTACGAAATATTTCTGTCTTCATGCGTCGACGAAACACCTGCAACGAAGAAGCCGATGTTAAGGAAGCCGTAAGGCTGTTCCAGGTTCTGGCGGCGACGACCGGGAACGCTCTGTCGCCGACGGTAGATAGACGTGTAGATGGAACGACGAGGTCTGCTGTACATAACGAACGCAGTCGTCTTCTTGAAGGCAAATCCGACACGCGCTGCAGACCTTCCGTGAAATAAGGAGGCGCCAGACCTCGATTCAGTGAGATAAGGTGGCGCCAGACCGTGAAGGCACCGAAATGTCAGAGCAGCGACCTTGAACTGCGTGCGCTGCTCGTTGTATGCGCAGTCAGTGAAGATCGCGCAATATCAGCGTCACGTGTTCGAATTTTCGCTTATTGCACACGAGTACCGCAGCAGCGTTCAGTACAGATTGAAGTTTCTTAAGTGCTTTGGTTGGAAGTCCATAGAGTGTGGCATTACCATAGTACAATCTGTTCAGAACGAACGCCTCGAGAGACAGCGACTGACTCTAGGTATTTGTTGCGGAGCGCCTAAACAAGCGGTGGTGACTTTGACAATGTGATTATTCATAGAAAGTTTAGGGTCCAGCATAATGTCGAGGTTGCGAAAAGTAGAATGTGCGCATTGCGCCTTACAGCACCTAAAGTCTTTACATCAAAATGTCATCTGGGCTTGGACCCTGGAATTGGACGAACATGGAGCTGGTATGACTGTTAAAAATGCACGGGTCCCCAGGGAATGCAATAGTTCCCTTGGACGCTAATAACAGCGCCCTCCGGAGGGTGGTATCCTACCTCCTACATAACCAACATCGTTACACTAAATTCTCCATTAACAATCCATGTAAGCATTAAAATATCGTAATAAAATATGCATTGCATCAAACAGAAAAGAACGAGTTGACTATGCCGAATAACAAATAACCTTTTCATGAAATAGTGAACATTTTACAAGAGTGAAGTGATCGACTAAAAAGAGAGAAAGTTAGACTTTGAGTCTACTTCCAACTGAGCAGAAGTCTTCATTCAACCAATTTCACACTGAGCAGAATCTCTGCTCACCATAATATGCATGATCAAATGCTTTGATGGAAATGTCAACTACGGCGGCAGGGACAGAAATTTTGTAGCGCAGCTTTAGAGAAGCCATGAGAAAGTGGTGAATATGTAATAGTCCATTTCAGATTTTTTCTGAAGAAGTCGACATTGAAATATTAAATGAACAACTGTTACAGCAACTTGAAAAAGTTGACATTATTTAGAATTTGAATAAGAGTAACAGTCTTTAATCTTGTTGGTATTAATGTAAAACTAAATCAACATCAAAACGTGTATGCAGAAACAGACATACACATGAAAAGATATAATTAGTGAATAATCACATTTCTGACTAGGACCTACGCAATCTAACAGAACGGCTCGCTAAGGAAGTCTACAACTAGTTCAGAAAGCTGCAGCTTTTAAAACCTCAAGGGAATTGAGATTAAAAACGAAAGGGAAAGTTTGGGTCACAAATTATTTATTATGATCTAGTTCAAAACCAACTGTCCATAACAATGTTGGGGAAATGAGAACTGAAGCGCTGCGCGGTTACAAAGGAGCACAGATTCTGAGGAGATAGTCAGGGTTGCGTTCGGACAGTGCGGCTATGAGAGCGCGGCCGTCAGGTGTGAGAGCCTCGTGCTTCTGGATCCAGTGCTTGCTGGCGAGGTAGGCGAAGGCGCTCTCGAACTCCTCAGGCGAGTACTCTGGTACAGGCACAGGCACAAAGGGGTCCAAGGCCTCCCAGCCCTGTGAAACAACATAGCTTATCAAGGCATAGAACCTATAAGAAAATATTTAGGAAAACATCCGTGTATAAATGACTGGACTTCACATTCAATTGTAATACATTAGTTCAACAGTGAAACAAAAATGTTCAAACTTACTTTCAAGCAACTTGGAATGAGAACTTAATGAATAACTTTATTGAACGCACCTCTTGACCGAGGATGTAGCGAGGGTTGTAAGTGCTTTTATCTTTATCTTTTCGGCAGCAGTAATCTATGCTTCCGATGATGACACCATTGGTCCAATCCTTTTCAAGCATGTTAGTGAAGGCCTGTACTAGAGTGAAGGACTGCGCCGGAATGTATTTCCATGTTTCCTTAGTATAGAAGTCAACATGATCAATCTTGTAGATTGATTCCTCAGTAAACGCAGAGTTGATGCCATCCAACACAACAGCAACCTTACAGTTGCCTTGCGAGGCATGCTTCTTCATCTCCAAAGTTATTGCCACCACCACCTGAGCTGCCAGTCTGGGTCTGCTGATCCCCAACTCAACAATTTTCGTGATATCAGAGCCAGCTGGAAAGTTTTCACGGGTTGAAAACTGGTATTGATCAAATGACTTGAGCTGCAACTTCTTCAACATTTCATTGTTCTGAGTAGAGAAAAATTTCAGCCAGTCAGAAGCATCAGTTGTGTGGTCCCACACCTGAGGATTTTTGGCAGATGGCAGAATTTCAGCAGGTTTCTTGAGGAATTGTTTCAGCCAACGGTCAACCCAAGGTACCTGAAGAATAACAAAATTCTCCCGACTAAGAAAGTGAACTACGTGAGCAATAGAGCAAGTTTTGCCGGTGCCCTGGGCTCCATAAAACATGAAGCGGGGTGGCGTCATAGAGCTTAAATTGAGTTGCTTCAAATATTTCATGACGGATAGAGCAGGGCGACGGATCATGAAGCTTGTCTCATTGAAGGTTTCACACAGCTGATTGTATTCAATGTTTAGGCTGAAGGGATGAAAAATTCTCTTGAATTCTTCCCTTGATATGTTGTACCATAAGCCCAGATGTTCTTCTGTGTGATTGCGCTGTAAATATAAAGCATCACATAATTTACATAATTTGGAAAGTGTAATATCAAACAAACGTTTGGACATTTCTATAGGTATTCAAAGGCTGTAAAAAAATCAAAATTTTACAAAAATTTTAATATAAAAATATCAATATTTTAACCCCTAAGTGTTCCAGTGATTAGATAGGTGTATATCTAGTTAATAAATTTTACAGACAAAATGGCTTTCCCACAGACATCTGCTCACTGTCATATGTCATCTGCACATTGTCCCATGCATGACATCACTTTTTACAATGCTCAAGGACTGAAAAAATAGCATTAGAAAAAGGGCACTAGTCCAGACATCAAAATTGACTTTAACATTTGGATGAAACTTAATCAGTCAAATGTTATTTTAAAAATATGATCATACCGGGTCATCCTCTGCTGTTAAATAGGGTTCCATGTATGGCATGTCAACGGGTGGTGCGCCCACATTACGAGGAGTAACAGTGAGCGTCTGCGAGGCTTCAACAGCTGCAGGAGAACCAGTTCTAGATGATGTCACATTAGAAGAAATGTTCTGCACCAGACGCAAACACTTTCCATGATGAACCCCTGGGAAAATATAAACAGTGAAAAACACAAACTGAGAGAACAATTCATTGTACATTTGTTATTTGACCATAATCAGTAAACTTACTTATCTCCAAGCTATTTTAAAAGAAGCTCTTAATAACACTACTCTATTCAAGGAAAAAATTAAGAATGGCACCATGAGACCAGAAAAAAGTTTAGTTAAAAAAAAGACAACTTTTTAAATTAAAATGCAATATATAATAGTTCTATTTTCTTTCACTTTTATTTATCAAAGATTTATTCTATTTATCATGTCCTTTTAGTGCAACATATTGACTATTGAGTTAATAATGGACTATTCAGGGGTAAAAGCAATATTTTGACAAGAAGAAAGTCATTAATCACTTGGTGAGCATGTAACAAAATTAACCATAGAATTAAAGGGATGGTATTCAATAGGGCATAAATTATTTAAAAAAAAAAGATGATTCTCAAATAGAAAATAAATTTTATTTCATTAGCAACCCTAATTCATTGAAAAAATTAAAGATAATTCTCAAATTAGAGCTGAAATTCATTTTTGCAAGTTGCCTAGATCTCTCTAGATTGTGTTAAGATGCATACAATTATAGGTCATACAATACTATGGAAATGTACATAAATATATTAGCCATAGAAAAAAAGCATGACAAATTTATATATAGCATGAGTAGGTAGGTACTTTTATTTCTGAACTTAACTAAAAATAATTGACAAAAGCCATCTGTAAATGAGCCAAAACAACCCATGCCTTTCCATTAATTCAACTATTTGCCCAGTGGCCCATGCCTTGTTCCTGATGTGAAAAATACATAAAATTGCAAATTTTTATTTCCAATTTCCAAAAGTGATAATGGAGCAATACTTTTTTCAAACAATTTTTGGAAGAACTTGCTCAATATTCCAGGTTGGCTCAATAGTGAGGATGATGCATTGTGCATTTGGCATAAGAATAAATTCTTCCTATCTAGCCACAGTTAGGATAATATGGCACATGCATGAGAATGTTCATTCCAATTGTTCAAATTTGACCTCTTGGGATGTTTTAGGCGCTTATATAGTATTCCACTACCCAAGTCAACATTACAGCCTTAAATATTATCTATGTGGAACTGCATGCCCAATTACAATAATATGACAGTAAATCATGACCCTTTGGGTCAATTTATTGGCACCTTTACAAGTTTTCCATCAAGCATGGTAGATTTCTAGGATTTAGGGTACCTTTAGGTTTTATCAGATCCACCATAGAAATTTTTATTTACATCAACTATTTGCACTGGCAACACAAAAAAAAAGAGCAAGGGGGACTAAATGTTTCACCCTCATTTTTGCACACACAGTGTGAGCAAAGAGCAAACTTCTATTTTACCATTTCACCTATCAGGTTTCACCATTAAATGCAGTGTAATTCCAACATAAAGGTCTTCCACTTAATTAGTAGTAACCTTCCAGCATGTAACTGAATATGGTATGCTACACCAAACTATTGGCATCATAACAGAGTCTGTGACAGTAAACTACAAATCTCACCCAAAAACCACATGGTGATGAACCTAACATTGCATTTCTTCAATTCAATATTGTATACACTATTAGAGTATTATATATTGTCACACCATCACTTTTGTAATGACTTTAACAAAACTTTAACACTATATATGTGAAATAATAACAATAACTGAAATAGAAAATAAAAACTGATTTGAAGAATGAATAGAATGAAAAAGTTAAAAATATTTGAAAAATTGTTTGATTAAGTCATGGATGTGAAATTCAATGTTAGCATAATTTCTTGATAAGATATGATTTCACCCTCATAGGTAATATATGTCATGAATTATACAGTTTTTGAGATGTGCTATGGGACTTTCCAGCTAGACTTATACTAGATTTCTTTCTTATGACATTTAAACATTTGAATAATTTTAGCAAAGTATCATTAGATATTAATAGAAAATTTTTCCAATTTTTGTTTAAATCCTGTTACTTTTCTGTTAGTCTAAAACCATTACAAAAGTACTAGACTATTAATGGATGAATTCATGCAATAACAATTTAATTTATTCTTATCTTGTTATTAATTCAAGGTGTGACAATGCACACAAATGTGTAAATAACAATTCTATGACATATTACAGTCATGAATCAATATCTCATACCTAAAACTAGTGATGAAAGAATAGTTAAATTATGTATGGACTTTTGGATTCTTCTCTTTTACAATGAACCAATAGTATCAAGCAGTCCTTGAAGCAATCACCAGGGGCATAATTTATCAAGTTATTACTTTATTTACTTATTTAACACCATCAAATAAATAACACATATACATGAAAAGAGATATAATTTAATTTTTATTATTAAACATAATTATACATTTTTAATAAACTTTGTCGCCTAATAAAATTAGACTTTGCTTTGATAGTGGAATTCAACTGTAAATTCATTGGAATGTTACAAGTGTGGAAAACATCTCCTTTTAGGGCCACGACTAGAGCTTTCCCACCATTTCCAGAACTAAGAGATTCCTGCCAGATGAATTACTTCCTATCTAATTGTTAATAAAAGGGCACAATCGGGCTGTGAGTTTCCAAATGTTTTAAAAATTTATCACGCCTGAGCCACAAAATTTAAAAAACAAATAGGAAAATTCCAATCCTGGAATGCTAGACTAGTACTTTGTGCTTCAGCTAGCTTAACTTCTTGCTTTGCATTAGTTGCACTGTTGCTGCAATGTAATGTGCATGGTGTTTAAAAATAGATTTTTTAGAATCAGTTCATTTTTAATTTCCTAATTTACTCAAAATTCAAGCCAATATCTTATATCTTATGTATAATAATACTGATATGCATAATTCTTTGCCAGTCTACTTATATTTGCTATAAGACTCAAAAATGAATTTGATGAAAAAAGTCTCAGTTTGAGCTTGCTGTGATTTGGGCAATTTGATCAACTGATGCCTAGCAGTCCCTAGTATGCCACACTCAGGATGATGTATGTTTTAGGTGAATTTTCCCGCGCATTTTCACTTTTTTTAAGCTATTGCTGTGCACAGTTGGCACAATGTAATGAAAATTGATTCTCTTTGCGCACGTGTTCGCGCAATCCCGGCCATCAATTCTACGTTGCGCTGTCGCACACGAGCAGTTTGTGGAGGAACAGACGTAATACTCAGTACAGTATGCCTTTAATTATCTTTCAATAATATATGATTTTTCTTGAACACCGTCTGTTTACATTTTGTATGTATAATAGCCGCAGTTTATGATTACCGTACGTTCCGTATCCGACAAGCGGAAGAGTCAGAAGTAACCTGGACATGTCTTACATTTTATTATTTCAGTTCAACTCGCGTAGTTGATATAAACTTTGATCTTTGATGACCAACAAAATATAACTTTTTAATAGGGAGACTTCATGTTTATTACCTATACTACAAGTAATGATCTTTATTTAATTAGAGCCACGTTGAAATGTTTTTTTTTCGAAGCCCGCTTCTAGATCATTAATGTTTTATATACATCCTTGTATTGTTAGGGACGCTCGCTGCTGCCATCAGATCTTAAAATGTAAAAGTCTAATAGATACAGATTTGCATGAATAATGCCATTCAATATCGCATAGTTCTGTAGTCATATTTTGTATCGTCCCCACGGCCAGTGTAGCTGTCAGCTGACTTTCTTCAGAAGTGCAAAAGCTTTTGCCGGTGAAGGTCACAGAAGGTGTGTTTTACGATCGGTCCGTAAAAAAGCGTTGATCGGTTCAAAATGACAAAAGAACAGGTTCTTTTGAATAACCTATGGATTGCCACCATGCGCCTGTGAAATAATTATTCTTCTCCATAACTTTAAAGAAATACTGCTTAATATTCCAGATTGGTCAGGAATAAGTTCATCAGTTTATTTTCAATTTCCTGTCCTAGTTCAAAATTTTATTTTGTATTTATGTTTGCTGATATGCTAGAATAAGATAGGCTAGCCTACTTTGCTTCTCTTAGTTCTCTACTCCTTGAACTCAGAATGAAGATTCATAGAAAGTCTATGCTTTTTTTTCATGGCACTAACTTTTGTTTGCTACTCCAGGCTAACTGTGAATGCCAAGATAAGGCATGTAATGTAGATTGTAGCATGCACCTAACCTAACCTAAGCAATACCTAGTTTATGGAACTAATGGAAGTAACTCAAGTTACTCAACTAATGGAACTTGTGAATTGGCATAAACTGGATTGTTCAGAAAATATAACTCAAAAGCGCACACTTGAATACTTATAATACTCACTTGACAAGCTAAAAAGCTTCCTAAACATATTGAACTTTCTTTATATCTCCGTTTTTATTAATCTATGAACTTCAAAGAGGTAGGCGTTGACCGGTTGTTATTGTTTGCATTGTCAGACGGCGCCAACTCAACCACACCTACGGAAAATAATCAAAACTGTCAAACTTTCCTAGAATTTTGCCCCGTAAACCCATGAGCATTTTTAGACATTTAATTAAATTAGAAGTCAATACCTAGAAAGAAAGAAACTTAAATGAATAGTTTTCTTCCTAAACTCGCTTTTTTCACCGCAGGTATAAGCTAGTATTGGATCGCAAGGACGGCTCAGACAATTTTACGGCCGGACTCGCGGCCGAGGCCAGCACAGACTAATTTCACAATAATTAAAATTCCTTTTCGCGAACGAGCATACTAGAGAGCATTATGACCAACGCAATTGAATCAATACAGCAAAAGAATCCGTGATTCTTCGGCTAACTTAAATCTATTTATACTCTACATGATATAATAATAATAGGGCACAGTAGTGTCAGCTTAAAAAGAGCGGTGTTGGCGCCCATAATTTTCGCAACTAGTTACGGATTGCGAAACCTTCAACTTGCTGCTCAAACCATAGTGATTTTAAACACCTAGCCACCCCGAAATTTTCATGACCACCTGACTAGATCATCATGGCCACCTGCTCAAATTCATTTATGTGAGGTGCAGCTGTGATTGCTTCTTTTATAGACATTAACTAAGCTTTCTTGCACAGAACCCTTCGGGTTTACAGTAATCCAGCTTGTGCTGGGACTCTTACTTAAAGACCTGAGGTGATCATTCCGCTGAGCTCCATAATAACAACAATTAGGAGGAACGGTGGATTTTCAAGTAGCCTGTAAGAGCTGGGTTTGTTTAATCTTGTTTGTTTAATCTAACCACAAATCCGTCAGTGCTTAAACAGATTCTGAAAAAATTTAGATTATTTTTAAATTAAGTAGCATTCCAAGAAAAACGACGATACGAATTGCCACTTCGAGGCAGATAAGCCATATTATCTTTGATCAATGAAGTCAACATCATCTATTAGCTAATTAGTAAAATAATGTATTCAACGAAAGAACTAAAGGTGTAAAACATTTGTATTTCATTTTATTAGAAATTTCATCACACAACAATTGAAATATTTATGTAACACCTGCTCCAATCCCGCTAACACAACATTTCTTCTAATAAGGACTGACTTTAGGTGTCAAAAATAAGGATAAGCGCTTCATCACATCCTAATAATCTACTATAGTCAGAGCAGATCATTTCCTGGCAACGTCATAGTTGTCGGCGAACCACTTAACCGTCTCATCGACGGCTTGCTGCATCGGCGTAAACACGAAGTCCGGTAAGAGTTTCCTGAGCTTCGCATTGCTAGCCGTTTTCTTGTACTGGCCGTCAGCCTTGGATGTGTCGTACTCGACTGGCCCTGTGAACCCGGCAGCCTTCACCACCATTTCGGCCGCTTCTTTTATTGACACTTCAGCGGACTCGTCAACTGGAGGATACAAAGTACATAATTAAAAAGGTTATTAAAGTTAAACTTACCAGTAATTTTGTACGCTACAGCTACAACTAAATAGTGATCGAGTCAGAAAATGAAGCGCGACATGGCTCTATTGTTATTTAACAAAGACATCGTACCATAAAATAATATTCATAATTTTAACGCTTATCTCGACCTTGACGATTGACTAACAAAATAGTTCTTACTTAATTAGAAATTTCTGATCAAAATCCTAAACTTGACTAAAACCTTTGATTAACAAAATTTATAATGACTAATGACTAAATACTGGAGACAGTTATTTTACTTTGAATTTTATTTTTACTTTTTCTTTATACTCGAATTACTTTTAAGTTTATTTCTTGGCTCTAAACGGCGAGAAGTTGCCAATTTTATAATTGTACATCCAGCTTCTCGACGCTAGGTACCTTGAATGCATAAAAATGGGCATTGGAAAAATTTATTAAATTACAAACGGCCTTTAAAAATTTTGGATGCAGCCTGGCAAATAAAAATGAATGAGCAAATCGCTTACCCGAGAAAAATACGAAATACTTGGTATACTTAAGCAACCACACCATGAGCTTGGCGGTATAAGCAGAGTACTGACCCGAGAGAATGATTGGGTCAATGTCCGAGTAATTCTTCAGCACCCACACAATCAGCTTGGCGAGGTCCCGAGAGTAGATGAACTGACGGCGGGGCGACCCTGAGCCCCACACGGTCAAGCTTACCGCGTCCCGCTTAGCCAGGTAAGCCTGCCGGACCAAACTAGGGACTGTAATCATGGCAGAGGGAAAATTGTTTGGCTGTGTAAGGCCGAGTTCACACCATACTGCCTAGCAGGGGCCAGGCGTATGCCAGTCACGGTCCAGTCCAATATTCCTTAATTCCAGGTACCTTGCACGGCTGGAGTGAATACTTCTATAGAAATGCATGAAAGAATGTTGGACTGGACCGAGACTGGCATCTGTCTGGCCAGTGCCAAGCAGTATAGTGTGAACCTAAAAGCAAAGCCTAGAGCGCTTATGAAGAGTAGGTAGAAAGATTGTGGGTATCAACAGTTTCCGGCGCAGTCGCTCTTGCCTGAACGGCCTAATTTGTCCTGCTGCATTGACATCACAGAAATAAAGATGACCAAAGTAATCTTTGGGAGGCAGGCAAGGCCACTTCTGAGGGTTATGAATAATGCGAGAACCGCAGGAAAAGAATGGAAATTGTTCACAGGTCGTCCTCTGCGTGTGAAAGAAAAGTGGCTGGAGTTTTGAGCGGATGAAACCCAGGCATGTTATGGGTTAAAACGATCAAACGAACACCCTTATATCCTGTGCTCTGAAAGAAATTTGCAAAAGGAAAGTCGAGCGGACATCTTCCCCATCATACGGTTTGGATGGTTTTAAATCGAAAAAGCGTCATACATTGTTCAAAGTTAAGCAAGATGAACCTTCTTTGTGCACCTGAAAATTTCATCATAGAAATCTCATAAATGTACAAAACCCTCTGCAATTGTCTTTGGATCTGGGAACAAACGATACTAGATTTTTTTAAACAAAAATTAATAACAGATACTTGTCAAGAAATAGCTAAATTATAGTTGAGAAGACAGTAATATCTGAAATGCACCATATGTAGTTATTGCACACTGTAGCAAAATGTTAAACCCACGACACCCTATGACCGAACTGACGCCCGAGCACGGCACCTTATGGATGAGTCCAGGCAGCACGTGGCCGTCCTCGATGCTGAAGTTGTCGTGAGGGCCGAACACGTTGGTGGGGATGACTGAGGTATAGCGGAGGCCGTACTGGTCGTGGTAGCACTGGTTCATCACGTCCAACATGCGCTTAGCGTAGCTGTAGCCTTTGTTGGAGGGGTGAGGCGGGCCGTTGTGCACCTGCACGCGACACTCCATAATAATTGCTGGCTACCGCAGTATGAGGAGGGAAGTTCACATTCCAAGGTTTCACAACTAAAGCATTCGACGTCTAATAGCTAGTCATTTAAGGTATGAACATCGTACTACGTCCGAGACAGTCGTAAAATACCTGTGAGAGAGCCGTACAACGTCCGAGACTGCCGTACAACGTCCGAGACTACCGTACAACGTCCGAGACTGCCCTACAACGTCCGAGACTGCCGTACAACGTCAGAGACTGCCGTACAACGTCAGAGACTGCCGTACAACGTCCGAGACATCCCTGCAACGTCCGAGACAGCCCTACTACGTCCGAGACTGCCGTACAACGTCCGAGACTGCCGTACAACGTCCGAGACTGCCGTACAACGTCCGAGACTGCCGTACAACGTCCGAGACAGCCCTACAACGTCCGAGACAACATTACTACGTCCGAGACAGCCCTACAACGTCCGAGACAACATTACTACGTCCCAGACAACATTACTACGTCCGAGACGACATTACTACGTCCGAGACTGCCGTATAACGTCCGAGACTGCCGTATAACGTCCGAGTTGCCTTCCTACCATGATGAATAAATAATATGGCTTAGGCTCTGATTTAAAGCCTACTGATTGTTCACAACTACACACTCTATGGGGATTGCTCAACAGCTAGGGTAATGTTAAAATGTTAGTCAATAAACCATTGTTGGAGCTATATGAAATTATGGCTATGTTAGCATCAATAGTTAAGACATTAGAGGCACATAATTGACATCTTAAAATTCAATTTTGCATTCTAAAATTCTCAAGTGTTTGGCTAAAGGTTTCTTTAGTTATCTAATTTCTGAAAAAAAAGTATTTGTAAAAAATCGGAAAAAAGGGCAAGCAATGTAAAAAGAATTTTTCACAGAAAAATGTGGTCTTTTTGGTACAAGTTTAACATTTCATGATGAGAAAAGTAATAATATTTGCTTAAGGTACTAACCATGGTCTCGTCAATAGGATAAGTAGTTTTGTCAGGGAATATGCAAGTAGAAAGACATGACACCACCTTCACCACACCAGCCTCCTTGCTGCACTTCAGTACATTGTCGTTGATGAGGAGATTGTTGCGCTGGACAAGTAAATTAAAACATACATAATTAAATGCTGCACCCATCAACTAAGTTAATACCTATTCTAAGAAAATATAGATAAGAATCATGGTTGAATCTTCAATACATTTTTTCTGAAATATCTCTCATTTTGTTACCAGATGAAAAAAATTTGAGTCACTGCTTTTGATATATGAAATTAATGCAGAAGATGACTAAGAAATGGATATGATTAAGAGTGCCAATATTTATGAGCAGAACCTCACCAAAAAGTCAGCATTGTACTTCAAGTTTCTGAAGAGACCTCCCACCATGGCAGCCAAGTGTATCACATGTGTGGGTTGGTGCTCATCAAAAATCTTCTTGGTGGCATTAGCATCTCTGTGAAATTAAGGAAACAGCAAGTAACTCTGACAGACATAAACAATCTTGAATCCATGAGTAATTCAATCAGAAGGCCAGTCTTTATTGCTGCCTACAGAACATTTTTTTACACGTTATATACAGTTAACAGATGCTGTTGATTCTAATTATAAACCATGCATTATCTTGCACAAGGGATCTATTAACATATTAGAGTTCATGAGTAGTATGTATGTCAATACTGCAAAGTATCCTTGAAAGATTTTTATAATCCTAATCCCTAAATATCAACACTTGTAACTGTTACTGTGAATTTCAAGTGGAAAAGCAGCTTCCATCAAAGCAGCAGATTTATAAATTTTTGAAACTCTGGAACTCTGTCAAGTTTTCAATTATCAAAATCATTGCTTAATATATTTTCATAATATGACTAATCAGAAGATTTTTATGATCCATCCAATTTCTTGTAACCTTCATAATGCACAGAAAAAATTTATTATTAACCAGGTTTAAAACATAAATAAACTAGGGAAATTTTAACTCATTACAATTGCTAGAAGCACTTTGATGCTTGTTGAGCGCAGATATTCATTATGAACATGTTATTTCACTTAGGTATCAATTTAATTGTTATTCTATGCCAAAATATTATCCTGTATTATATTATAGAGCAGTACAATTACTTATAACTCACAATAAATCAGCATCTTTGGAACTGAGAAAAATCCAGGTCTCCTCATCTGAAGGCTGGTATTCAACAAATTCCTGGATAGCTTTCCCAACCAAGCCAGATCCTCCAGTAACAAGCACACGCATATTAACCATAGTAAAAGAATATCTAGAATTATCCCCTAGAATGAAGACAAAAAATACATAAAAATTGAATTGTACGTAGCAACCACAAGGGCTTGCAAGCTAAGAGTAAGTTGAGCTAATACCTATTAATGCCTATAACATTGCCTCATCAGTCATCACTCTAGCTGCCAGCCTTTAACTGGAACTTTGGAAGTGTATTTTATAAACAAAACTGAACCACATCTTTCTAGCACAATCAAAAAAGCTTGGTAGTCATTGTATGGCTGTGGTTATCAAACCCTACAATTCATAGTTCTGACTAGTGACTAGTACCGTCAAAGGGGGTAATAAGGGACGGTTTTGAGCATTTGTCCTCAATAACTTCTTACCATGAAACATTTCATAAACAAGTTTGGACTTATTTAAAAGCTCTTTGCAAGAGCTATTGCATGGTGTCTCCAAAAAAATTCCATATGCTATTGTAAGGTGCCAGAAGCAAAATAAAAACGTCCCTAATTACCCCTGGTAGTGAGGCTGGGACCAGGGGGCAGGGAAATCAGGGGACACTTGAAATAAAACTTGATTTTAAAAGTTTGAAGAATGCAGACTGCAGAGTGTACTCATCCATTGTTAACCCAAATAACAAGCCATCCTATAAGCTTACAGATACAGAAAAAATGCTACATGGCTGCTGATATGAAGCTAGCAGTGGACAAGGTTGTTGTCAATGCTCAATGGCATGTCCATCACAGTCCATGGATACAGTAATATCACATCCATAATATGGTAATGTTTTGATATGGTAATATCATTTCAGTAAAGGAAAACAAGTAAAAATCACTGAAAATGTCATTTATTCTACATCTACATCATCTACAAACAAAGAGGACTTTGGAGGGGAGCGCAGCCATGCACCACCAATGTTGTGCACCAATAAGCCCTGAATCGAATGCCTTGGATCTCTCCGGACCTACACCAATCAGCCGTGCACCACTTGGCTTTGTCCTCTTCCGGCCATGACCACCACCTGCCATGCACCACCAGGCCACGGATCAAATATGACTTCCAGGCAAGCTGGAATTCTAAGAATGGAAGTTCACTTATTTAAAAGCTTTCCACCCAAGCTGAAAAGCTTTCCCATTCCCGCAGTGCTCTTCCAGGTGAATGACTAAATTGACTATAAATGAAAAGGTGGATCAAAAGTGGACTGTGGACAAAATGTTTCAATTTTATACTAGTACCAGTACATTAAATTTGTAAAAGAATTATTTAGATGTCACTTGTTTGATAAATATTTTTTTTTTTTTGTCTTTTATTTAATGAATTTTTTAAATTTTCCAGGCCTTTTGTTTGTAATGATAAAGTTTCAGTAAAGTATTTAGTTAACTAGTACTGTAGTACATATACCATACTTGAGGGTGGGGCTTATGGGCACAACCAATCACAGCTTGAAAGCACCCCCATCAACTAATCACAGCTTGAAGCATCCCTATCAACCAATCACAGCTAGAAAGCAGATAACCTTACAATTACATTATCCAACTACTGCTGGAAAGCTGAAAGGGGCTAAAATCACAATAATATCAACCAATCACAGCTGGAATTCTGGAGAGGGATAGGAAATGTACATAATGGACTGGAAGTGTAAAGTTCCTGGCCTTTCAAGCTTTCAGGTCCTGCTTTCCAATATGCTATGTGAATGTGTACTAGTTAATTTATTATACCTCTAGTCTAGAATTCCACACTGCTTCCAGGCATCGTTAAATTACGTGATTTTACATTCACCACATCTGAGGTTAGGTTTCAGATAGCATAGTTATGTTCCAAAATTTATCGTCCTTCGACAAGTGGCCGCTCGACCAAAGGCTGGTTCGACCCACGGCCTAGATACGGACGGCTTGAAGTGCTGAAGGCTAGGTACCTACATTCTGGAAGGCAGGAATCATGATATGATGATGGTCCATTACATCCAGGGCAGTGGTGGTCGGTATTATTGCAGATTAACTACATCCAAAGAAAAGGGTGTTTTTTTTTTTAATTATATGTTTTTTGGGGTGTAGATTACGAATCTGAAATCCATTTTTGGCGGTCGGCATCGGAAAACCGATTTTTTGCAATAATACCGATCACACGTAGCGCACGACATCTTGAATGAAACTTACCCGTTGCACTGCAACGGGTAAAGAAGACGAAAATGTTACCCGTTGCACTGCAACGGGTAACATTTTCGTCTTCTTTGTCCATAAATCTGGAGATACATTGCCACATCAAGAGATCACAACCTAACGCCAACTCGCAGGTTGGGTTGGTTCGCCCAGGTTCCTTTTAGATCAAAATGCTATCTAAAAAAAGGAACTTGGCTGACTTAACCCAACCTAAGAGCTTTTTGTAAAATTTCGATGAACAATCCGACCCTTTATATAAAGGTGAGTGGGTAACGTAAGTTACGTAACCCCCATGTTAGTAAATAAAGGTGAGTGGGTAATGTAAGTTACGTAACCCCCATGTTAGTAAGTCGCGAAAAAAATCGGTTTTCCGATGCCGACCGCCAAAAATGGATTTCAGATTCGTAATCTACACCCCAAAAAACATATAATTAAAAAAAAAACACCCTTTTTTTTGGATGTAGTTAATCTGCAATAATACCGTGGTGGTCTTTGGCAGGCGACCCTTTTGGAGTACTGTTAGCCTAGTTTATAACTGATACTCTCAGTAATCATTCAAGAACTTTAAGAACCCAAGTTCTGACTGCCACACAATGATAGCAAATAGCAATAGACTAATTGCTAATGCTAATAAATGGGCTGATTTGAATGTTAGTTCTAAACTTCTAATTTTGGTTTCTTAGAGACAAATCTTGTCCTTTCTGGTCAATGGTAATTTCAAGTAGCCTACTTACAAAGTACCGTATTTCCTTTATTTTTGAAAAATACTGTTTGACAGCTAGTACTAGTAGGTAAGAGTGTAAGACTATATTTAATTCATGGCTGACTGACATAATTGTAAGGCATTCATATTTCATGCTGCCTGAAAAATTTTCATGCAGATGAAAATACGAAAGCAAAATCCTGAAAATTACTTCGATCATTCTCCATCAAACAATCTTGATCATTTGATCAATGTTATTAGTGCACAGAACTGACAGAAGACTAGGTATGCAGAAAAATTACAGATAGTTAAAGATAAGAAGTAGTCTACGCAGATAAGGCAAGCTCTGTAAACTTGATTGCGACATGCTCAGCAAATTTGCGAGAGACACTGACAGGCGTCGGCCACGTAAGCAATTTATTTTAACCGATCCAAGCTCAAAGGTAGAAGTGTCATAATTCAGGTTTCAATATTACAACAAGTTTTAAGTAACGAACAGGTCAACTTGATGCTACAAAATAATTTGTATTCTATATCACACATGTTAAATCTAAAGTTGCTCTACATAGTACCGTCATGAATGCACCACGTCAGGCGGCCAAACTGATTGTGTAGCGTGTGCCGCGACTGCCGTCAGGTGTTCTGTCAGTTCAATTCAGTTGTCCCGCAGTCAAATTCAGGGTTGCCAGATGTTCCTTTTTCCCGTAAAATTTTGCTAATGTTGCCTTTTTAGCGCATTTTCTTATTTATGGATAAAATATAACTCAGTACTCACTGTAGTGAGTGACAGAGAGCGCATTTTCTCGTCGACGAAAACGTGAGGTCATGGATGGACGGACAGACAGACAGACTGACGGACATGGCGAGCACAATAGTGCATTTTTTCCATTAATGAGAAAATGCGCTAAAAATGCACTATTGTGCTCGTC